>NC_133383.1:40036341-40126714 GCF_049309525.1 Garra rufa
AATATCTTCTTCGGTGAAATAGGCAGAAACAATCAGGAACACAGAGATACATCCACACATGTAGAATAACATCAACATTAAAGACCAACAATGAACTCTTCTTCTTCTTTCAGTTTTATGGCGGTTGGCACCTCACTTAGAAGGCACATTACCGCCACCTACTAGACTGGAGTGTGGGCAGTAGAATGGTGTTGAAGGTGAAACTAACTTAATAATACAAATAAAAAAAAAAATCTTTGGATTACATATGCATTTTAAATTTCAATCAGCCCAGTATTTAAGTATTTTTTTAATACTTTGCGCACTTTCCCAGATGTATTTCCCAATATATATTCAAGCGTCATATTTTGTTCTTTGATTTGTGTCTTTAATTCTACCCTATCATCCTCGTAATTTTTGCATTCTAATAGTATATGTTATACTGTCTCTTGTACATTACAGTGTTTGTATAGCCCAGTGGGATGTTTTCTTATTTTGTACAATGTTGCATTTAAACCATTATGATCCATTCTTAGGCGAGATACTACCATCTCCTCCCTTGGGCTCCTGCCCATCTTCATATTTGTGACTACCCGTTTTTGAATATTGTATAGATGATGCCCTGTATCTGCTACGTCCCAATAAAACTGCCATATTTTGAGTATGTACTTTTTTATGATAGCTTTAACCTCTGCTCTACTTACTGGTACTTGTACATCTACTACTTCACGCTTTATAGAGTTTTTTTGCTAGTGTATCCACTATTTGGAGTGTGAGGAGTAAATAGAGAATTCTATATATGAGGTCTTGTCTACATGATACCTTTCCGGATTGAATGCTGGTTAATGCTGACAGACTATCTGATGCTATAACAGTCTCTGTGCTCTGAATATTGCCTTCCACCCACTCTAGTGCCAGCAAGATAGCTATTAACTCCACATTGTATACTGACAGGTAAGTCTGTTGTTCTTTTTTTACATGCTACTTCTGAAAAAAGCTGCACCAGTTTGGTCTGTTTCAGGCTGCTAAATTTAAATTTCTTGTCTTGATATTGCTCTACATACTTTTGAACTATTAACCATTGTGGCAATATTTCTGATCTTTCCTTTAATATTTACTGCGAGCTTATATCTACAGAAGGCATATCAAATTTCCAAGGTGGAATCTCTGACATCTGTATCTGCAACTGACTGAGACCTGCATTTTGTGCTTTTACATTCCCCGCCAACAATGAACTTATAACAAAGACAGACTTATAAAGGGAGACTGATGATTGAAGACAGGTGAAGGGGATCAGGACAAACGAGGGCTAAACCAAATCACACAGATCGATGGGGGAAGACAATGGGAGAAACCAAGTACATAGACATGAATGTGACAAAATATGCCTTCTCAACACAAAAATATTTTTAAATGGAAATTTGGGTAAAACAATACACATTCATTCACATTTATTTACTCATGTCAGAAAATAACTAGCAGTTTTCAGCAGGCCACTATAATGTGGGGACTCAGCTGATTGATTTTGGCCACCACATAACACATTTCTGAACCCAAACTGTATGCTATGTTTAAACGTGAGCAAATGTGTTTGTACTAATGTGAGACAATTGCTCCTCTGTCTTCCTTAAAAAAAAAAAAAATCTGTACACATGATGATGTCCTAATAGTGCTGACACTTTGCACATTCGTTGGTTGTATGTTTTCTTGCAATTGTCAAAGTACATCCAACTGCAAATACACATAAAATATTTAAACTGAGCAATGTTGCAGAGTGTTCTTTTAGTGTTTAATAAGGAAAACATTACTCTTTACTTGAACATAGCATTGGAAATTTGCTGGGAAAATAAAAAAAATAGCTAAACATTTTACAGATTGTCCCAGAAGAATTAGTCTGTTTGATCCAGATTTACTGAACCGTGTAATCTGTGAATGAAGAAAACAATGGTGGGGATATGTAATTTCCCATATAAAGCAAATAATTGTCCACTGAAGAGTTGTAGTGTATTCTTCATATTGAAATAAACGTATTCCACCATGTTCTGTAACAGTCCACAGAACATTTTAAACTGTTAAAATGTTAAACTGAATAATTTGTCATTTAGGAAATGAATGCAACAGGTTGACAGGAGTTGTTTACCATATGATGCAAAACAGTTGGAGTACGTTTATTAGGGTCAAATAAAAAATTTCCAACTTGTTCTGAAACAGTCCATTGAGCCCTTTGAAAGCTATTGAACTGGATGCTAGAAGAATCAAATGCATCACACTAGCAGTGTCAATTGACCACAAAGAGCAAATAATAGTACATCAAAAAGCTATAGTGTGTTGTTTAAAGTAAAATCATTTTACAATATGTACTGGATGAGTCAGTGTCTTCCTTCAAAAGTTATTGAACTGGATGCTGTGCCATTAAAGCACCCCATAGAATGAAGTGATGATAGAAATTGAACATCTAGAGCAAATAATAACACTTTAAAGAGTTGAAGTATGTTCTTCTTGGTCAAATAAAAAAAAAAATCCACCATGTTCTAGAACAGTCCATCAAGCTTTTTAAACGCTATTGAACTAAATGGTGTGTCATTGAAGAAACCAATAAAACACATTATGAAGGAGTACAAATTGACCACATAAGAAAAATTGCTGCACAATAAAGAGTTGTAGTATAGGAAGCTTTAAATTATTACTTAACAAAATAAAACAAATCATAAACAAAAACTTGTTCATTATGTAATTCGTAAAGATAAATGAAGACAAAACGCGATAAACGCCCAAAAAAAAAAGAAAAAAAAAGAGTTATGCCATTTTGCAGTGTACTGAACCTATTCACTACTCCATAAATGTTTCATGCCAAATCGCTATATTTCCTTGTTTAAAATGTACTGCAAGATGCAGTTTCTTTCCAAAACGCTATAGACCATTTCAAGAGCTATACGACGGCTTAAGGAAGTGACGTCTTTGGTCCCAGGACGTTTCCGGTTAATGATCCAGCGCATTCAAAACAATGATGGGAGGCGCTTGATGCGCAGTGGGATTGCGGTCATATATACAATCCTCCTGCTTAAATATCTAAATTAAAATTAGATCCTTGTCGTTCGGTGTTTGGGTGCTCCCTCTGGGCCGGAACTAACATTATGAGACGCGTTTAACGGTAGATTTCCGAGAGACGTACCTGAGTTACAGCAGTGAAGGAGAAGGCTGGATAACAACAAGCAACTCTGAGATATACAACGCACATTTCCATTCAGGCAAGTAAATGTCGTTAATTAATCTGATTATATGTATATCTTTACGTTAACTCTTCAAGTACGATGCTGCATTTAAAGTAGCATTTTGTCATTGTTCATTTTGATTCGTGTGTAACGTTAATGGAAAAAAGGCAAGTCTTTTATTTCTGTTTTATTGCTAAGTGTTATGTGGGCTATAACTATATAACTATATAACTCATATTAGTCGTCTAGTTATCTAGTCAGTTGACAAATGCAGTGAGTAACATGAACGTATACTTGTACGTCGTATTGTGTAATAGTTAACGGCAGTAGTTTACAAAAGGTAATCTTAATGGTAAATATTTTTTCCATCACATAAGCTTTAATGTTAATTCCAAGATATAATGACGTATTAAGCAATAATAGCATTATTTTTTTAATATTGTGCATTATATTAAATAATTGTTTTTTTATCCTTAGGAAAGCCATCATCTGTAGACACCCAAGGACAGCTGATCATCCTGCAGTGACAAACCACATATGACCATATGAACACCCAGATGTGTTTGAGAACTTGAGTGTAGTATTCACTAATTCAGTGTAGTACTTAAAGCTACTGATGACCAGGCCAGATACAGACTGCTGCTTTTGATATTTGTTCCCCCTTTGTACTCCATTTCAGTGCAAATGTTGTAAATACGTGCATAAAACCATTTATGAATGCTGTATGTAGTGTGTTTGTGCGTGCATTTATTAATCTGCAGATATACAGGTTTATGCAAAACACGTTAGCCAGCATTGAGTTGCGTTGATCTTGTTTATTTGTGATCACGTGATGACTCGGAGCATTCATACCCTCTTCTTGCACTGTGTAACGGAGAAGGCTCCCAGACCTCCTTCTCCTTCACACCACCAGAGGGAACCCTCTCCTGAATATTAATTCGGTCACATTCGGACTCCATCTCCCACACTCCTTCATTCCTGGGACTGACACACCCACACACACACACACACACACACACACACCTGCCGCTCATTATCAGAACTGCTTATAAGCTCACTACACACTCTAGTCTTCACGAAGTCTTGATTTGCCCCAGCTGTCATCTCTGAGCGTTCATTCTGTGTTTGCCTTTCTTGTTGCCATCTCGGACTGTTGATCTACTTCTGAAGCCTCTCTGTTTTCCCTGACCTCGGACTGTTTACTGGATTATTGATTCTCGCCGCCTGCCCTGATTTACGCCTGCTCTGACTTCTCTCTTGCCTCGCCTACGTTACCCCTGCTCACGGTGATTGACCTTTTTCTGTCTGACTACGATTGTAATAAAAAACTGCAAATGGATCCCCACGCTTCTGACCCTTCCTTACAGAAGACTTCGCCAGACAGCGATCCAGCAGTCGTCAATCAGCTGACTACTGAGCTTTCTGCCCAAGCCACCCAGCTCGCTCTGCATCGACAACAGCTCTCACACTTAACTACACTCACGGAGGAGCTCGTCCAAGCAGTACGGAGCCTACAACTTACACTGTCAGCACCCACACCTGTAGTCGCTCACGCCATGATGCCACCAGCCGCTTCGGCCGTCGCCGCGAGCCCGCCGGCCAGCATCAGCCCACGTCTCGCCTTCCCGGAGAAGTTCAGCGGAGACCCAGCTCAGTGTAAGGGATTTTTGCTTCAATGCTCGCTCTTTGTGAAGCAACAACTTTCACTATATCCCACTGATTCTAGTCGCATAGCCTTTGTTTGTTCACTACTCACCGGGAGGGCGTTGGATTGGGCAACAGCGGTTTGGTGTACGGAGGGAACGGCTTTTCCCACATTTGATGACTTCCTTCAGAACTTTCGAGAGGTCTTTGAACACTCAGCGGGGGGCCTGAGTACCGGCGATCAATTATTGGCGCTGTCACAAGGGAGACGGACCGCCACGGATAATGCGCTCACATTTCGTACTTTGGCCGCACAAACACTGTGGGTGGAGGATACGTTGAAGCTGCTCTTCAGACGAGGATTAAGCGCCGAGCTGCAGTCTGAACTAGCTTGCTGTGATGAGGGTCGCACCTTGAACGAATTCATTGAGCTAGCCATCAGAGTGGATAACTTGATTCGCTCTCGTCGTCCCTCACATGCCCCGAGGCGTTTTCTGTCTGAGACCCCTATTAATGATGAACCCATGCAAATCGGCGTTACTCATCTGACTCAGGAGGAGTGCGAACGACGGATGCAGAATCACCTATGTCTATACTGTGGACAGGCCGGTGATGTGAAAGCTTCCTGTCCCATCCGACCAGCCACCCAGCCCCGAACGGTGAGTGAGATCTCCTCTTCTACCTCCAGTATTAAATTACCAGTTACCATTTATACCACTAAACTCTCCAGAACCACCACTGCACTAATTGACTCCGGTGCCGCTGGTAATTTCATGTCGCTTGAATTCGCTCGGCAGCTCAATATTACCCTCACCTCATGTTCCTTTTCTTTGGCAGTGGAGGCGCTAGATGGCCGGCCGCTTGGTAAAGGAAGAGTTCAAGAAATTACAGAGGAAGTACGACTACAAATAGGAGCTCTACACAACGAGCGCATCAGATTCTTTATCATCCACTCCCCTCATCATAACATCATCCTCGGTTTACCCTGGCTACGAACACACAATCCACACATTTCATGGAGAGAGGGAGAGATTCTGCGATGGGGCCCTTCTTGTCTTGAGCGATGCCTGTCTCCAATCATCCAGTCAGAACCTAGGTACCACTCACCACCCCAACCCGACGCTGACACTGCCCTTCTACCATCAGTTTATATGGATTTACTTACTGCCTTCAGTAGAGAGAGAGCTTCCCAGCTCCCCCCTCACCGGTCTGTGGATTGTGCCATTGAATTACTCCCTGGAAAATCACCTCCCAAAGGACGCATTTTCCCCCTCTCTCAACCCGAATCCGAGGCTATGGACAAATACATTAAGGAGGAGCTTGCCAAGGGATTTATTCAGCCATCCACGTCCCCCGCCTCGGGCGGATTCTTCTTTGTGAAGAAAAAAGATGGTGGACTTCGACCCTGCATTGATTATCGTGGCCTGAATGAGGTGACTGTTAAGTTCCGTTACCCCTTACCCTTAGTTCCTGCAGCCCTCGAACAGCTCCACCAAGCCAAATTCTACACTAAGTTGGACCTGCGTAATGCCTACAACCTCATCCGCATCCGAGAGGGGGATGAGTGGAAGACGGCCGTTTTCACCACTAGTGGGCACTATGAATACCGGGTAATGCCCTTTGGCCTGGCCAACAGTCCTTCAGTATTTCAGTCTTTTATGAATGACGTGTTCCGAGACATGCTGGGAAAAGGGGTGATTATTTACTTAGACGACATCCTGATCTACTCTAACTCCCTACCTGAACATATCCAACAGGTCCGAGCCATTCTCCAACGGCTGATTCAATACCAACTTTATGCCAAGATGGAGAAATGCGAATTTCATCAGACCGCCATCTCCTTCCTAGGGTATGTGATCAGTCAAGAAGGTGTCACGATGGAGGAGGAGAAGGTAGAGGCTGTTCTGAAGTGGCCACGTCCACAGACCCTCAAGGAATTACAGCGGTTCCTTGGATTTGCTAATTTCTATAGGCGCTTTATTCGCAACTTCAGTTTGATTGCTGCTCCCCTCACAGCCATGACTAAACGCCAGACGCAACGACTCTCCTGGTCACCTGAAGCACTGCAGGCCTTCGATGAGCTCAGAACACGATTCACCTCGGCACCCATTCTATGCCATCCAGACCCGGAACGGTCATTCATTGTGGAAGTGGACTCTTCCAACACCGGGGTAGGCGCCATCCTCTCTCAACGACACGGCAATCCGGCTAAGATGTACCCATGTGCATTCTTCTCACGGAAACTTTCTTCCGCCGAAAGGAACTATGATGTTGGCAACCGCGAGCTGCTCGCCATGAAACTCGCCCTGGAAGAGTGGCGACACTGGCTAGAGGGTTACAAGTATCCATTGATCATTCTCACAGACCATAAGAACCTTGAATACCTCCGCTCCGCCAAGCGTCTCAACCCCAGGCAGGCTAGATGGGCACTATTTTTCACACGCTTCCAGTTCACTGTCACTTACCGACCTGGCACCAAGAATACCAAGGCAGATGCACTCTCTAGACAGACAGAATACCTACCCTCTCCTGACCATCAAGAGAACATCCTGCCTGAAAGACTCTTGGTGGCTCCTATTCAGTGGGACATCATCACTGAGATCAAGAACCAGCAAGCACCTCCACCTCCTGAGTGTCCTCCAGGCCTTTTGTTTGTTCCCGAGGCTCTTCGACAACGACTTCTCACCCAGGTACACGCCACACCTAGTTCAGGACACCCTGGAATCAATGCCACCATTCAACTATTAAGGAACCGTTTCTGGTGGCCCACGTTAGCCACAGAAACCATCCAATATATTCGGGACTGTACCACCTGCCAAATCTCTAAGTCACCCAAGTGTCTCCCAGCCGGCTTGTTACAGCCCTTACCTCTTCCTCGCCGACCATGGTCCCATCTCACCATAGACTTCATCACCAACTTACCTATCTCCCAGGGCAACACTATTATACTCACCATAGTTGACCGTTTCTCCAAGGCTTGCCGTTTAGTCCCACTGCCAAAGCTTCCAACGGCCTTTGAAACCACTGAAGTGCTGTGTAATCAGGTGTTCCGCTTCTACGGACTACCCGAAGATATTGTGTCCGACCGAGGCCCCCAATTCACGTCCAGAGTCTGGTCTTCCTTCTTTAAGTTACTCAACGTTAACATCAGCCTCACGTCGGGATATCACCCTCAATCCAACGGCCAGACAGAACGCCTGAATCAGGAGATCATCCGCTTCCTTCGCTCATATTGCCATCAAAACCAGTCAGACTGGAGCCGATACCTCATGTGGGCCGAATATGCCCAAAACTCCCTGGTCAAGTCCGCTACAGGCATGACGCCTTTCAAATGCATTCTGGGATTCCAACCGCCGATGTTCCCTTGGTCAGGGGAGCCCTCAGAATTACCCTCTGTTACGGATTGGCTCCAGTGGAGTGAGGAGACCTGGGATCGGGCACACACTCATCTCTCCCGTGCCGTCAGGCACCAGGCCCTACAGGCAGACCGCCGCCGCCGTGCTGGTCCTCGTTACACTCCCGCCCAATGGGTCTGGTTGTCCTCCAGAGATCTGCGCCTCAAACTCCTCAGTCGAAAGCTCAGTCCCAGGTATGTCGGTCCTTTCCAAATTTTAAGACAAATTTCTCCCGTATCATTCCGATTAGATCTGCCCACTAACTATCGTATTTCTCCTACTTTTCATGTTTCACTCCTCAAACCCGCTGGTGGTCCGAGAGGAGAGCCCGAGGAGGGAGCCGATCTACAGACCTCCCCCATTCTGGTTGACGGCGAGGAGGCTTATCGGGTACACGAGTTGCTCGACTCCAGGCGCCGGGGAAATGTCCTGCAGTACCTGGTCGATTGGGAGGGTTACGGTCCGGAGGAGCGGTCCTGGGTCAATGCTGGAGACATCCTGGACCCCACACTCATTGAAGAGTTTCACAGGACGCACCCGGAGAGACCGGCCCCCAGACCTCGCGGTAGACCCCGGGAGCCGCTCGCAGGGGGAGGGCTCTGTAACGGAGAAGGCTCCCAGACCTCCTTCTCCTTCGCACCACCAGAGGGAACCCTCTCCTGAATATTAATTCGGTCACATTCGGACTCCATCTCCCACACTCCTTCATTCCTGGGACTGACACACCCACACACACACACACACACACACACACACACACACACACACACACCTGCTGCTCATTATCAGAACTGCTTATAAGCTCACTACACACTCTAGTCTTCGCGAAGTCTTGATTTGCCCCGGCTGTCATCTCTGAGCGTTTATTCTGTGTTTGCCTTTCTTGTTGCCATCTCGGACTGTTGATCTACTTCTGAAGCCTCTCTGTTTTCCCTGACCTCGGACTGTTTACTGGATTATTGATTCTCGCCGCCTGCCCTGATTTACGCCTGCTCTGACTTCTCTCTTGCCTCGCCTACGTTACCCCTGCTCACGGTGATTGACCTTTTTCTGTCTGACTACGATTGTAATAAAAAACGGCAAATGGATCCCCACGCTTCTGACCCTTCCTTACACACTGTTCCACAGCAACAAACTTGACCAAACTAAACACATTTTGAAATGAATGAAATACGTAATAACAGCATCGAGCGCTTAGTTCAATAGCATACATTTAGTGTTGTATTGAAACGATATGTATTGTGAAAAGTAATGTACTAATGAAAACAAATATTTAAACAAATACAGACTGACCACACAATGCAAGTGAATTAATCACAAATAACCTCTCCGGATATCTTAGGGACAAAACATGAAGTAAGTTGCATTGTCTTGCTTCAGACTGATGGCATCCATTGTACGAATAAATGTTCACAATATTTCCGTTCTCATCCATGTGATATGCTTTTAGCAATGTCCCGTGTTCATGCACGCATCATCGATTAGATAATGAGCAGCTTTACCTTAACTGTAGTGTTTTCGCTAGATTTTAAAAGACTGTGCTCGCATTGACAGATCGGAGAAATAGCGCTACCGGAAATGCTTCAGGACCGGACATGCGCAGTAGGGCTCCAACACACTTGTTATTGTTTACGTCCTTGAAATGGTCTATAAGCGCCGAACCTGTTTTTAATCTAAATGCGATATATCCTCTCGACCAATCAGAATTCGGAGAGTGTCCGACGCAATCTAACATGGCGGCGCTCTGAAGTGAGAGATGTTTGTGTTCAGTCTTTCAAAATGAGAGTTTTAAACTCGATTAACAATTTTGATGGCCTGGATAAGTCAGTGATACCTGCACCTGTGGTTAGAAAACGCAGACTAGACAAAGAAAATCACAAGAAAAACAACAAAAAAGCAGGTTCGTCACTCAAGCCCTGTTTACTAGTGCGTTTTGGTTTTAAAACGGCGTTTTAAAATGAAAAGGATCCTCGTCTACATTAGCGAGTAGCGTGTATAGGTAGATTCCCTATTGTTTAGATGAAGGATGTGATTGGAGCGGTCGAAAGGAAAATCTACTTATACATACAGATCTGGCCATTAAAAATGCGTCTATTTTCACGCGGCAGCCTGCAATTCGTAGCCAAACCCTGCACAAAGAGGGCTATTTGGACAGTATTTGTTATGTCTGTTGTTTCAATATCTGGCGCCATAATCGGTAATTCATTCTGTATGTAACGGCAAAGTATTTATAATTTTGTTTCTTTTTTATTAAGTTAATTTAGAAAAAAAAAGTTTGGAGCATTTTTGTTCGTTAAACGTAAAGCTTTTTGTTTCTTAAAGACCAAGCGGCAGACAGTGAGTTGACCTACTCTGTGTTTCAATTTGCCTTCTCAAATCACCAATTGGCTAAAATAAAATCCATAGATGTAAAATAAAAGATATAAATAATAATATATGTAAATGTGCGCTATTAGGTGCTTATCCAATCGTTTGTGTGGAGAGTGCAAAACACATTTTTAGGACATGAAGACTCAAGCTCGATCAGTTACATTTTTTTCAGTGGAAAATATTTAACCGTTATTTTTTTGTCAGACATGATAAATAAATATGTAGAAAGACTTAAATTACTACTTAATGAAAAAAACAAACAAATAGAAAACAAAAACTGTTTTATTATGTAGCTAGTCCGTAAAGATGCATTTCTATCTAAAGGCGCGTCCAACGAGGATATGAGGAGGACTGTTAACTGCATCATCACTGACAGAAAACAGTAGTTTCTAAATAAATAATTAAAATATCTCCTTACTATTTGACAGTCATGGTATTTACTTTTGCCAGTGTTTTGTGGCAAGCTTTAAACAAGGAACCCTTCCAAGCTGTGCTGAACGTGCGCTCAATGCTGCTGACAGGACCGTCCGAGCCACTCGTGAAAGTCATGGTAGCCTGGTCTCGTGTTTCCACCAGCGCTGCAATTTTTTTAATCACCACTGAATGTCTAAAATATAATTTTAGCCCGCATTTGATCTTTGACGGACTAAAATGCAGGGCTTAAAAGTGGAACATGGAAATATAATGGATGTACTGCGAAAAAAGTTTTATACTCGACATTGTTTCTAAATGGTTAAATGTGAGATTCTGGAAACGAGAATTAAATTTAGCGTGAACGGTCGGGTTGGGAAGGAAATTATTCTAAGCGGGTATATATATATTTATTCTAAGGGTGTATAGTTAGTATATAGCGGGAGCGGGTGGATGCGGAATAAAACCTTGTGGGAGCGGGACTAGAAAAGCACTTTGTTACAGCCTATAGACTATTTAGATACTTCAACATCAAATAAAAAAGTTATTAATAAGCAGGAGCAGTTTCATTATTGTTTTCTTTTCTTTTTTCCTGATGAACTTTTATTAGACTGCATTGGAAATAGAAATGTTAAGTTAGTTTTGTTTCCCCAACCGACAACCGACGTCGTTAGTTATTATTAACCGACAAGATTGTGTTAAATTACATTTAAATTTGAACTGATTGGTGGCTGTGACACATTAAAAACAGCTAAATTCGTTTTCGGGGATTAATTTCACATAAGCAAAAAGCAGCATAAACATCAGAACATCATGCGCAGAGCTTGTGCGCAGAGAAAAACCTAAGCTGTGTATAAAATAAATAAATATGCCCATATGTAAAATATATTTTTCTGAATGAATAATAAATTAACAAAACAAAAGAGAAAAAAATAACAAGTACAAAATTACAAAATACATTATAAATTTCAACATTTTAAACCAACAGCAAATGAAGATTTGCATGTTTGAGAGGTAACTCGTCTTTTTCATACCATTTATACAATTTTAGATAAACTTCATTTGATTGATTTGTGTTAGAGGAGAAATATAAACTATAGTTTGGAGTGTTAAAAATTTATTTTATGTATTATTATTATTATTAGTAGTAGTATTTTCTTTAGATTTCTTTTTGCGTTTTGTTGTGCTGCACATTATGATGGCGCGCTGCCCATGCAGTTTTATTTATTTATTTATTTTCTTAAAAAAAATAAAATAAAGGAAAGGAAACCATTTAGATTTGGCCTAATGTCCATGTAAGTATTATAGCCTACCCTAGTATTATATCCTAATATTGAAAATAATGTAGACAAATAAACAGAATGCTCATTTTTCAAAACAATAAAGCTTTTATTATATGACTGACAACGAATACAATAAGTATCACAAGTGCTAAGGACTAAGATATCAGGATTAAATGATATCTGTTTAAAAAACTGTTTAACATGAAAAATATAATTTTATTGCATGTCGCGGTTGTTATGTGTAGTTGGGACACGGTGTTAGACAAAGAAACAGGTACAGTTAGCCAACTCTAGATCAGAGAGTCTCAAGCCACCCCCCTTCCCCTGGTTTGCATTTGTTTAGCTCCAGTAATCATTTACATATAAAAGCTACACCGAGGCCAAGGTGACATGAATCATGGGGGGTGTCAGGTGCTAATCCTTCCACATCAACTTTTGGCAGTTCCCGACAATTAGACAATTTAGACAGTTTTCAAGCATATTTAGTATCACTGGTGTAAAAATGTTGTTAGATGCCGATGGAGTAAACGGGAGTTGAGAAAGTTGAAAGTGAGGGACAGACGCATCCTCCACTGCACTGGCAGATCCAGCTATTTTAGGCTACTTTGGACTTAAAGTTAATAAGGTAGTAAGTTGCATTGTCCGATAAAAAAACAATTATCAGAACTATCAGCACAGTATATAACACTGGTTGCACAATAGAAAGAAATATGCAAACACTAGCCATGAGCCATGTCAATTTCGACACAAAAGTTTAAAGATCAGTCAGTTTTTTTATTCCTCTCCAGTTTAAACAGCTCCGATCATTTTAACCTGGAACTAGGTTTAAGTATGGTCTGTGAAACCGGAGGGAAGTGTTTTTTTTTTTTTTTTCAGTTATCTTAAAAGTAGCAGTTAATGAGGCCATCAGCGGCAGTATAAAGAGCGAAATGTTTATGAATAGCAGAATGGGAATGGGGGGGAAATGCTGTCTGTTGCCTTGTAATCAACATATTATTGAGACTCTTTGCCCGCCATGTCATTTCGTAGGAGTGGGAGACACGTGTCTAAACCAAAGCCAAAGCACCCGCTAAAAGTTCATGTTTGGGGAGCAATATCCAGACTGGGTCCGGGACCGATTGCAATCTTCGAAGGCATAATGGACCGGTCTTTCTTTCAAAATGCTATTATAACAGAAACTGCTGCCCCATACATTATGGAAACATCGGAGCACATCACCGTTTTTTCCAGGACAATGACCCGAAGCACACTGCTGCAGGCAGACTCATTGAACAGGGTATAAACTGGGTTAAGACTCCCGCCGAATCCCATGACATGAATCCCATTGAAATGGTGTGGAATGCTCTGATAGATTATATTCGAAAAGTAGCAAAACCAACTACAAAGTCTGACTTAATTGATGCCATAAATAAATTCTGGTTCGAAGAACTTACAGCAGTGGCATAAACACGAGTTTAATGCATAAACAAACCTACGTGACCATAGTAACCCAGGATTATCAGAGATAGGTTTATTAATATTTTATTTTGAGTTAAGAAATTATTATATTAATTGTTATAGAAATTAATACAATATTAAACTAGATAAAAAAGTTAATCAAGACAAACTTTAAGTTGGCTTGAGAAAGCCGGACCAGAAAGTTTAAATAAGTTTATATAAGTTTAAAAAGTTTAAAGTTTGATGCAGTTTTAAAGCTTGAAGATAGATAGATAGATAGATAGATAGATAGATAGATAGATAGATAGATAGATAGATAGATAGATAGATAGATAGATAGATAGATAGATAGATAGATAGATAGATAGATTTCAGTCTGAAATAGTTTGAAGTTTAAAGTAGTTTTAAAAGCTTCAAGTTAGATGCTAAGGTTCTCAGAGTGGTTGCTGGGGTGTTTCTATGTCGTTGCTAGGGTACCCGGGGTGGTTGCTAAAGTGTTGCTATGCGGTTGCTAGGGTACCCAGGGTGGTTGCTAAGGTGTTGCTATGTGGTTGCTTAGGTACTCGGGGTGGTTGCTAGGGTGTTGCTATGCGGTTGCTAGGGTACCCGGGTGGTTGCTAAGGTGTTGCTATGCAGTTGCTATGGTACCTGGGGTGGTTGCTAGGGTGTTGCTATGTGGTTGCTAAGGTACCCATGGTGGTTGCTAAGGTGTTCCTATGCGATTGTCAAGGTACCCGGGGTGGTTGCTAAGGTGTTGCTATGTGGTTGCTAAGGTACCCGGGGTGGTTGCTAAGGTGTTGCTATGCAGTTCCTAGGGAACCCAGGGTGGTTACTAGCATGTTTCTAGCAAGTCACTAGCATGATTTTAGCATGACTAGCAAGTCACTAGCATGATTCTAGCATGACTAGCAAGTCACTAGCATGATTCTAGCTTGACTAGAAAGCCACTAGCATGATTGTAGCTTGACTAGCAAGCCACTAGCATGATTGTAGCATGACTAGCAAGTCACTAGCATGATTTTAGCAAGACTAGCAAGTCCCTTGCATGATTTTAGCATGACTAGCAAGTCACTTGCATGATTCTAGCATGACTAGCAAGTCACTAGCATGATTTTAGCAAGACTATCAAGTCACTAGCATGATTGTAGTATGACTAGCAAGTTGTTAGCATGATTTTAGCATTACTAGCAAGTCGCTAGCATGATTTTTAGCAGTACTAGCAAGTCGCTAACATGATTTTAACATGACTAGCAAGTCGCTAGCATGATTTTAACATGAATAGCAAGTCGCTAACATGATTTTAGTATGACTAGCAAGTCACTAACATGATTATATCAAGACTAGCAAGTCACTAGCATGATTGTAGTATGACTAGCAAGTCGCTAGCATGATTTTAGCATTACTAGCAAGTCACTAGCATGATTTTTAGCATTACTAGTGTTGTGAACTTTTTTCTCAGAGACCAGGAGACGTTTGGATATCTTTGAAGCAGAAGTTTTTCTTTAATGAGATCCTAGCTGTTCGTTGCTGCAGTCATCAAAAAGTCGTCTGACTAATGTCAGATACATTACAGTTTAATATACATTTCCAAGGGGGAGGAAAACATAGAGGTGGTGTCAATCTAAACAAAGCATGCAAATGCAGCACAGATAGTCAGCCTAGTAGGATTTTCCCGGCTTTGATCTATTTAGCATTCAAATGCAAAGGTGCTAAACAAAAGGACACAGTTGTACTTTGAGCTTAGATTTCACACTTAATAAGAGAAACCTGCCAGATGTTCAGGAACTGCTTAAAGACATAAGGTTCCTGTCTCAGGGTCTGGTTTGTCTGCTCTTAGAAATCACAATATACATTACTTTTCTGTTTAGGCAGTTATATTGAAATCTATGTTTAACCTTTTATAAATTTGTAATCCTACACTAGCAAGTCGCTAACATGATTTTTGCATGACTAGCAAGTCACTAGCATGATTGTAGTATGACTAGCAAGTCGCTAGCATTATTTTAGCATTAGTAGCAAGTCGCTAGCATGATTTTTAGCATTACTAGCAAGTCGCTAGCATGATTTTAGCATGACTAGCATGTCGTTAGCATGATTTTAGCATGACTAGCAAGTCGCTAGCATGATTGTAGTATGACTAGCAAGTCACTAGCATGATTTTATCATGACTAGCAAGTCGCTAGCATGATTTTACCATGATTAGCAAGTCGCTAGCATGATTTTAGCATTATTTTAGCATGACTAGCAAGTCGCTAGCATGGTTTTAGCACGATTAACAAGTCGTTAGCATGATTTTAGCATGACTAGCAAGTCGCTAGCATGATTTTACCATGACTAGCTAGTCGCTAGCATGATTTTAGCATTATTTTAGCATGACTAGCAAGTCACTAGCATGATTTTTAGCATTACTAGCAAGTCGCTAACATGATTTTAACATGACTAGCAAGTCGCTAGCATGATTTTAGCACGATTAGCAAGTCGCTATCATGATTTTAGCACGACTAGCAAGTCGCTAGCATGATTTTAGCATGACTAGCAAGTCACTAGCATGATTCTAGCATGACTAGGAAGTCACTAACATGATTTTGGCATGACTAGCAAGTCACTAGCATGATTTTAGCATGACTAGCAAGCCGCTAGCATGATTTTAGCAAGACTAGCAAGTCACTAGCATGATTCTAGCATGACTAGCAAGTCACTAGCATGATTTTAGCATGACTAGCAAGTCGCTAGAATGATTTTAGCAAGACTAGCAGAGTCGCTAGCATGATTTTAGCATGACTAGCAAGTCGCTAGCATGATTCTAACATGACTAGCAAGTCACTAGCATGATTTTAGCATGACTAGCAAGTCGCTAGAATGATTTTAGCAAGACTAGCAAGTCGCTAGCATGATTTTAGCATGACTAGCAAGTCGCTAGCATGATTTTAGCACGATTAGCAAGTCGCTAGCATGATTTTAGCATTATTTTAGCATGACTAGCAAGATAGATAGATAGATAGATAGATAGATAGACAGGTAGATAGATAGAACTGCTTAAAGACATAAGGTTCCTGTCTCAGGGTCTGGTTTGTCTGCTCTTAGAAATCACAATATACATTACTTTTCTGTTTAGGCAGTTATATTGAAATCTATGTTTAACCTTTTATAAATTTGTAATCCTACACTAGCAAGTCGCTAACATGATTTTTGCATGACTAGCAAGTCACTAGCATGATTGTAGTATGACTAGCAAGTCGCTAGCATTATTTTAGCATTAGTAGCAAGTCGCTAGCATGATTTTTAGCATTACTAGCAAGTCGCTAGCATGATTTTAGCATGACTAGCATGTCGTTAGCATGATTTTAGCATGACTAGCAAGTCGCTAGCATGATTGTAGTATGACTAGCAAGTCACTAGCATGATTTTATCATGACTAGCAAGTCGCTAGCATGATTTTACCATGATTAGCAAGTCGCTAGCATGATTTTAGCATTATTTTAGCATGACTAGCAAGTCGCTAGCATGGTTTTAGCACGATTAACAAGTCGTTAGCATGATTTTAGCATGACTAGCAAGTCGCTAGCATGATTTTACCATGACTAGCTAGTCGCTAGCATGATTTTAGCATTATTTTAGCATGACTAGCAAGTCACTAGCATGATTTTTAGCATTACTAGCAAGTCGCTAACATGATTTTAACATGACTAGCAAGTCGCTAGCATGATTTTAGCACGATTAGCAAGTCGCTATCATGATTTTAGCACGACTAGCAAGTCGCTAGCATGATTTTAGCATGACTAGCAAGTCACTAGCATGATTCTAGCATGACTAGGAAGTCACTAACATGATTTTGGCATGACTAGCAAGTCACTAGCATGATTTTAGCATGACTAGCAAGCCGCTAGCATGATTTTAGCAAGACTAGCAAGTCACTAGCATGATTCTAGCATGACTAGCAAGTCACTAGCATGATTTTAGCATGACTAGCAAGTCGCTAGAATGATTTTAGCAAGACTAGCAGAGTCGCTAGCATGATTTTAGCATGACTAGCAAGTCGCTAGCATGATTCTAACATGACTAGCAAGTCACTAGCATGATTTTAGCATGACTAGCAAGTCGCTAGAATGATTTTAGCAAGACTAGCAAGTCGCTAGCATGATTTTAGCATGACTAGCAAGTCGCTAGCATGATTTTAGCACGATTAGCAAGTCGCTAGCATGATTTTAGCATTATTTTAGCATGACTAGCAAGATAGATAGATAGATAGATAGACAGGTAGATAGATAGATAGATAGATAGATAGATAGATAGATAGATAGATAGATAGATAGATAGATAGATAGATAGATAGATAGATAGATAGATAAGGTTTGAAGATAGATAGATAGATAGATAGATAGATAGATAGATAGATAGATAGATAGATAAGGTTTGAAGATAGATAGATATACAGACAGACAGACAGACAGACAGACAGACAGACAGATAGATAGATAGATAGATAGATAGATAGATAGATAGATAAGGTTTGAAGATAGATAGATAGATAGATAGATAGATAGATAGATAGATAGATAGATAGATAGATAGATAAGGTTTGAAGATAGATAGATAGATAGATAGATAGATAGATAGATAGATAGATAGATAGATAGATAGATAGATAGATAGATAGATAGATAGGATTTGAATATAGATAGATAGATAGATAAGGTTTGTAGATAGATAGATAGATAGATAGATAGATAGATAGATAGATAGATAGATAGATAGATAGGGTTTGAAGATAGATAGATATACAGACAGACAGACAGACAGACAGACAGACAGATAGATAGATAGATAGATAGATAGATAGATAGATAGATAGATAGATAGATAGATAGATAGATAGATAGGGTTTGAAGATAGATAGATAGATAGATAGATAGATAGATAGATAGATAGATAGATAGATAGATAGATAGATAGATAGATAGATAGATGATAGATAGATAGATAGATAGATAGATAGGATTTGAATATAGATAGATAGATAGATAAGGTTTGTAGATAGATAGATAGATAGATAGATGGAAAGATAGATAGATAGATAGATAGATAGATAGATAGATAGATAGATAGATAGATAGATAGATAGATAGATAGATAGATAGATAAGGTTTGAAGATAGATAGATAGACAGACAGACAGACAGACAGACAGACAGACAGATGATAGATAGATAGATATATATATATAGATACATAGATAGATAGATAGATAGATAGATAGATAGCTGCCCCACATTACATACAAAGGCCAGGGTGCGGAACTCGATGGAATAGTCCGAGACGGATCTCTCCCCCTGCTTAAGATCCGCCAAGGCCCACGCGGTCAAACACCCTCTTCATCTCGGCGGCGAGTGTCGCGAACGAGGCACAACAGGGGTCCTGGTTCTCCCACACCGCCGTTCCCCAGAGTGCTGCCTTCCCAGTCAAGAGGGTGAGCACGAACGCCACCTTGCTCTCCTCACTAGCGAAGGTTCGGGGCTGTAGAGAAAAATGCATAGAGCATCTAGTAAGGAAAGCACGGCAGAAGTTCGGCTCACCGCTGTAGAGCTCTGGAGTTGGAAGGCGGGGCTCAAACTGGGAGGGGTGGGCGGCGTGGGCGGCGCAGCGGGAAGTTGCATCTGTTGAACTCGCTGGGTGAGCTCGGACACCTGCACCACAAGAGCACGAATGCGGCTTTCACAACCCTTCAGATTACAAGATCTAACCTCACAATTGTTAATGAGAGGGGGTCGTTCGTGTCAGTTTTAAACTTGCCATTTCACCTTCACCCACCCTATGAATAAAGGTGAGAAGAGCAGGCTTGGCTCCACAGGAGTTTAAAACCAGAGGCATTTAAAAATAAAATGCTTCAGCAGTGATCAGTTATTATTAGACGTATGAGTAGGCTAGCCTACATACTAAACATTATTTCTAGCGATTAAAGGAATCACAAGATGAACACTATAGGTTAATAACGTTATTACTATTTAACTTTTTTGACAACAACAAGAATAATAACAACATTAGCTACAGCGTTTTCTTTAAAGAAAAAAAACAAAAAACAAAGTGTTAGTTTGAAATATATATATATATATATATATATATATATATATATATATATATTATATATATATATAGGAACAGAGCAGGACCCAGACCGCAGCCATGATCACGGCCCATGGTGGAGCCGACGGAGGGAGGAGCCATGGTGGAGGACGGGCTGACGACTACATGGGGCTGACCGACAGAGGCGGAGCAGGTGGAGAAGGAGGCGGAGAGCCGAAGATCCAAGGTGACGCCGCGGATCCGAAGGGCCAAGGTGGAACTGGAGGCTCTGGCGACCGAGGTGGAGGTGGAGTTCCGGAGGTCCGCGGTGGAGCCGGAGCGACAGAGGATGGAGGCTGTGCCAAAGGGAGGGAGGAGTCCGTATGAGCCGGTGGGACGGCGCGACGAGGCACAGCCGGAGGAGAAGAGTCCTGAGGTGACGGAGGGGTGACAACTGACCAGGGAGGAGCCGGAGAGACGATGGAGCCCGGTGGAGCTGGTGGACCGACGGACGACGATGAAGGTGAGGGCGCTGAGAGCCGAGGCGTAGTCCTGGACTCGGAGGCTGGAGGCGGAGCAGAGGGATCCTCCAGCCGAGACGCAGATGGAAACTGGCAGCCCCGCGGCGAGCCCACTGCACAGGTGGTGGACTGAGGGTGAGCAGGGGGACTGACAGGTGACAGCGGCAATTCTGGAAGGCTGGGCGGAACCAGCGATGACTCTGGACGACTGGACGGAACCAGCGGAGACTCTGGAAGACTGGACGGAACCAGCGGAGATTCTGGACGGCTGGACAGAACCAGCGGGGATTCAGGACGGCTGGACGGAACCAGCGGAGACCAGGCAGATCCAGAGACACACTGAAGAGGGCGGGTGGGTGGGTGGGAATTCCCGGCAGACAGGAAGATCAGGACAGAAGGATATACAACAATATTGTCTATCATACATTCAAAGTTTATTTTTATTTTTCAAAACGCTACAAATCCATTCTTTTTTTCAAAAACATTGCTCGTTTATGTCTTAAAAAAACAAGGGAACATGCAACATATGGCATAAGGAACTAGGATACTATAAATCAATATAAAACTTTATTTTAATGTCAGTCTTTTCGTTTGTTTAGGCTTTCAGATGCTGCTTTTCCATTTGCGATATGTCCAGGAGAAGTATGGTCCTGTCCTGGTCAACCTTGTTTGGTCTTTCATAAAACTGTCTAAATTTATCATCAGGTCGTCTGGTGAAAGCTTTTAGTTTGCGTGTTTTAGTCTGAAAACTTCGGAGTTGCGTTTCATTGTAAATTGACCAAAACTTTTGGAGACTTTTGAAAACGAAGTGTGGCTGTCCACATTTTCTCTGCGTATCTTTGACGACCATGTAAACAATCACATCTTGATCGTTGCTGTACCCATAGATATGTATAAGTAGATTCTCCTTTCGACCGCTCCAATCACGTCCTTCATCTAAACAATAGGGAATCTACCTATACACGCTACTCGCTAATGTAGATCCTCTTCATTTTAAAACGCCGTTTTAAAACCAAAACACACTAGTAAACAGGGCTTGAGTGACGAACCTGCTTTTTTGTTGTTTTTCTTGTGATTTTCTTTGTCTAGTCTGCGTTTTCTAACCACAGGTGCAGGTATCACTGACTTATCCAGGCCATCAAAATTGTTAATCGAGTTTAAAGCTCTCATTTTGAAAGACTGAACACAAAAATCTCTCACTTCAGAGCGCCGCCATGTTAGATTGCGTCGGACACTCTCCGAATTCTGATTGATCGAGAGGATATATATCGCATTTAGATTAAAAACAGGTTCGGCGCTTATAGACCATTTGAAGGACGTTAACAATAACAAGTGTGTTGGAGCCCTACTGCGCATGTCCAGTCCTGAAGCATTTCCGGTAGCGCTATTTCTCCGATCTGTCAATGCGAGCACATTCTTTTAAAATCTAGCGAAAACACTACAGTTAAGGTAAAAAAGCTGCTCATTATCTAATCAATGATGCGTGCATGAACACGGGAGATTGCTAAAAGCATATCACATGGATGAGAACGGAAATATTGTGAACATTTATTCGTACAATGGATGCCATCAGTCTGAAGCAAGACAGTGTAACTTACTTCATGTTTTGTCCCTAAGATATCCTGAGAGGTTATTCGTGATTAATTCACTTGCATTGTGTGGTCAGTCTGTATTTGTTTAAATATTTGTTTTCATTAGTACATTACTTTTCACAATACATATTGTTTCAATACAACACTAAATGTATGCTATTAAACTAAGCGCTCGATGCTGTTATTACGTATTTCATTCATTTCAAAATGTGTTTAGTTTGGTCAAGTTTGTTGCTGTGGAACAGTGCAAGAAGAGGGTATGAATGCTCCAAGTCATCATGTGATCACAAATAAACAAGATCAACGCAACTCAATGCTGGCTAACATGTTTTGCATAAACCTGTATATCTGCAGATTAATAAATGCACGCACAAACACACTACATACAGCATTCATAAATGGTTTTATGCACGTATTTACAACATTTGAACTGAAATGGAGTACAAAGGGGGAACAAATATCAAAAGCAGCAGTCTGTATCTGGCCTGGTCATCAGTAGCTTTAAGTACTACACTGAATTAGTGAATACTACACTCAAGTTCTCAAACACATCTGGGTGTTCATATGGTCATATGTGGTTTGTCACTGCAGGATGATCAGCTGTCCTTGGGTGTCTACAGATGATGGCTTTCCTAAGGATAAAAGTAGAAAAACAATTATTTAATATAATGCACAATATTAAAAAAATAATGCTATTATTGCTTAATACGTCATTATATCTTGGAATTAACATTAAAGCTTATGTGATGGAAAAAATATTTACCATTAAGATTACCTTTTGTAAACTACTGCCGTTAACTGTTACACAATACGACGTACGAAGTATACGTCCATGTTACTCACTGCATTTGTCAGCTGACAAGATAACTAGACGACTAATATGAACTTAGTTATAGCCCACATAAAACAGAAATAAAAAACTTGCCTTTTTTCCCATTAACGTTACACACGAATCAAAATGAACAATGACAAAATGCTACTTTAAATTATGCAGCATCGTTCTTGAAGAGTTAACGTAAAGATATACATATAATCAGATTAATTAACGACATTTACTTGCCTGAATGGAAATGTGCGTTGTATATCTCAGAGTTGCTTGTTGTTATCCAGCCTTCTCCTTCACTGCTGTAACTCAGGTACGTCTCTCGGAAATCTACCGTAAAAAGTGTCTCATAATGTTAGTTCCGGCCCAGAGGGAGCACCCAACCACCGAACGACAAGGATCTAATTTTAATTTAGATATTTAAGCAGGAGGATTGTATATATGACCGCAATCCCACTGCGCATCAAGCGCCTCCCACCATTGTTTTGAATGCGCTGGATCATTAACCGGAAACGTCCTGGGACCAAAGACGTCACTTCCTTAAGCCGTTGTATAGCTCTTGAAATGGTCTATAGCGTTTTGGAAAGAAATTGCATCTTGCAGTACATTTTAAACAAGGAAATATAGCGATTTGGCATGAAACATTTATGGAGTAGTGAATAGGTTCAGTACACTGCAAAATGGCATAATTAACTCATTTTTTTTTTTTTTTTTTTTTTTTTTTGGCGTTTATCGCGTTTTGGAAAAGAGATCTTCATTTATCTTTACGAATTACATAATGAACAAGTTTCTGTTTACGATTTGTTTTATTTTGTTAAGTAATAATTTAAAGCTTCCTATACTACAACTCTTTATTGTGCAGCAATTTTTCTTATGTGGTCAATTTGTACTCCTTCATAATGTGTTGTATTGGTTTCTTCAATGACACACCATTTAGTTCAATAGCGTTTAAAAAGCTTGATGGACTTTTCTAGAACATGGTGGATTTTTTTTTTTATTTGACCAAGAAGAACATACTACAACTCTTTAAAGTGTTATTATTTGCTCTAGATGTTCAATTTCTATCATCACTTCATTCTATGGGGTGCTTTAATGGCACAGCATCTAGTTCAATAACTTTTGAAGGAAGACACTGACTCATCCAGTACATATTGTAAAATCATTTTACATGAAACAACACACTATAGCTTTCTGATGTACTATTATTTGCTCTTTGTGGTCAATTGACACTGCTAGTGTGATGCATTTGATTCTTCTAGCAGCCAGTTCAATAGCTTTCAAAGGGCTCAATGGACTGTTTTTAGAACAAGTTGGAAATTTTTTATTTGACCCTAATAAACGTACTCCAACTGTTTTGCATCATATGGTAAACAACTCCTGTCAACCTGTTGCATTCATTTCCTAAATGACAAATTATTCAGTTTAACATTTTAACAGTTTAAAATGCTCTGTGGACTGTTACAGAACATGGTGGAATATGTTTATTTCAATCTGAAGAATACACTACAACTCTTCAGTGGATAATTATTTGCTTTATATGGGAAATTACATATCCCCAACATTGTTTTCTTCATTCACAGATTACACGGTTCAATAAATCTGGATCAAACAGACTAATTCTTCTGGGACAATCTGTAAAATGTTTAGCTATTTTTTTATTTTCCCAGCAAATTTCCAATGCTATGTTCAAGTAAAGAGTAATGTTTTCCTTATTAAACACTAAAAGAACACTCTGCAACATTGCTCAGTTTAAATATTTTATGTGTATTTGCAGTTGGATGTACTTTGACAATTGCAAGAAAAAATACAACCAACAAATCTGCAAAGTGTCAGCACCATTAGGACACCATCATGTTAACAGATTTTCAGGAAGACAGAGGAGCAATTGTCTCACATTAGTACAAACACATTTGCTCACGTTTAAACATAGCATACAGTTTGGGTTCAGAAATGTGTTATTTGGGGGCCAAAATCAATCAGCTGAGTCCCCACATTATCGTGGCCTGCTGAAAACTGCAAGTTATTTTCTGACATGAGTAAATAAATGTGAATGAATGTGTATTGTTTTACCCAAATTTCCATTTAAAAATATTTTTGTGTTGAGAAGGCATATTTTGTCACATTCATGTCTATGTACTTGGTTTCTCCCATTGTCTTCCCCCATCGATCTGTGTGATTTGGTTTAGCCCTCGTTTGTCCTGATCCCCTTCACCTGTCTTCAATCATCAGTCTCCCTTTATAAGTCTATCTTTGTTATGAGTTCATTGTTGGCGGGCAGAGGTGTCAAAAGTACACACATTCTTTACTTAAGTAAAAGTACAGATACCAGTGTTTAAAAAGACTCCAGTAAAAGTATTGACTCAAATTTTTACTCAAGTTAAAGTAAAAAGTACAGGCTCTAAAACATACTCAAAGTATACAGTAACCTTGCGAAGGACAAAACCACCATTTTAGGGAAAAGTTTATTGGAGTTTGTAACGGGTGAAAATGTTGTGGCTCCTTTAAGAGCAGAGTTCCTTTCTGTGCAAAGGCTACAGATATATACCACGAGTGCCACGTGTGTGGGTGCGAAGGTTTTACTTTTAATTTCTGTTGCTCATTTAAGTTGTCTTCTTTTAATAAATAACGCTGTTGCCAGGAGAATGAAGCTCAAGATGTGGAATGCGACCCATGTGCGGTTTGGTTAATTTCTCTGCTGCAACGTGAGTTAGGCAAGCTATACCTTAACCCTGACTCGGCGCGTTACAAGTTTATCCACTATCACCCTTACCAGTTTTATCAGTCATTTCGCCAGTTTTGAACGAGTTGTCGCCTGGTTTTATTTTTTATTATTTATTTATTTATTTTTTTATTGTTTTACGTTCAACGTCTTGTGCGTGTCAGAGCGTATAAAACAAATGCACCAATAGGATTGTCTTTTCTGTGTGTGTTTACATAAGTTTCTAAGCGTGAACCAACCAGTCTGTTGTATGCATGGCGCATATTATTGACATGGATGGGTCAAAGGTGTTGCGAAATGGCATAATATTTAAATGCAAAAACAACGACACTGATTTGAAAATGTAGGGAGTAGAAAGTACAGATACTCATGCTAAAATGTACGAAGTAAAAGTAGAAAGTAGGCACAAAAATAAGTAGTGAAGTAAAGTATAGATACCTGAAAATTCTACTTAAGTACAGTAACAAAGTATTTGTACTTCGTTACTTCCCATCTCTGTTGGCGGGGAATGTAAAAGCACAAAATGCAGGTCTCAGTCAGTTGCAGATACAGATGTCAGAGATTCCACCTTGGAAATTTGTTATTCCATCTGTAGATATAAGCTCGCAGAAAATATAAAAGGAAAGATCAGAAATATTGCCACAATGGTTAATAGTTCAAAAGTATGTAGAGCAATATCAAGACAAGAAATTTATATTTACAGATGGATCAAAGCAGCCTGAAACAGGCCAAACTGGTGCAGCTTTTTTCATAAGTAGCATGTAAAAAAAGAACAACAGACTACCTGTCAGTATACAATGTGGAGTTAATAGCTATCTTGCTGGCACTAGAGTGGGTGGAAGGCAATATTCAGAGCAAAGAGATTGTTATAGCATTAGATAGTCTGACAGCATTAACCAGCATTCAGTCTGGAAAGGTATCATGTAGACAAGACCTCATATATAGAATTCTCCATTTACTCCTCACACTCCAAATAGTGGATACACTAGCAAAAAACTCTATAAAGCGTGAAGTAGATGTACAAGTACCAGTAAGTAGAGCAGAGGTTAAAGCTATCATAAAAAAGTACATACTCAAAATATGGCAGTTTTATTGGGACGTAGCAGATACAAGGCGTCATCTATACAATATTCAAAAACGGGTAGTCACAAATATGAAGATGGGCAGGAGCCCAAGGGAGGAGATGGTAGTATCTCGCCTAAGAATGGATCATACTGGTTTAAATGCAACATTGTACAAAATAAGAAACCATCCCACTGGGATATACAAACACTGTAATGTACAAGAGACAGTAAAACATATGTAAAACAATAAAACATATTAGAATGCAAAAATTACGAGGATGATAGGGTAGAATTAAAGACACAAATCAAAGAACAAAATATGACGCTTGAATATATATTGGGAAATACATCTGGGAAAGTGCGCAAAGTATTAAATTACTTAAATACTGGGCTGATTGAAATAATTTAAAATGCATATGTAATCCAAAGAGTTTTTTTTTATTTTTTATTTAAGTTAGTTTCACCTTCCTCAACACCATTCTACTGCCCACACTCCAGTCTAGTAGTAGTAGTAGTAGTAGTAGTAGTAGGTAATGCGCCTTCTAAGTGAGGTGCCAACCGCCATAAAACCTGAAAGAAGAAGAAGAAGAGTTCATTGTTGGTCTTTAATGTTGATGTTATTCTACGTGTGTGGATGTATCTCTGTGTTCCTGATTGTTTCTGCCTATTTCACCGAAGAAGATATTAAAAAGACGTTGTTTGTTTCTAGTTTCCCGTCTCGTACGTCCAGCACTACTTCTAACATATTTAAAGGTCTTTGTCTTGTTAAAATCCTTTTTTAAACATGTATTCAGTGAAATTTTAACTGTTTAAAAAGTCAACCTGCAATGTATATAAAATATCAGTTATATCTATATGATTCAAATTGTTATGAATGGTCGCAAATTTAAGTTAGTTTGAAAACATTAATCAATGCGAATAGATTATGGCATTTTGAAACTTAAATGCTAAATCAAAAGCAAATACATTTGAAGATGTAAAACATATTTCCAGTCGTGTAAGAGCCATATTTAATCCTTGATTAAGTTTAATTGATTTTTTTTTTTAATTCAGACATTTTAATTTTTAAGGAAATGTTATGTTTGATCATTGGGATAACCGGTCATATCAATTAGTGGCTCTTCCTCCTTTACTTGTCGCTATGGTGCAAAAGTGCAGCTGATAATTGACTTGTATTGTTTGCTAGGTGAGAGTTAGAGGGTGGGGAGAGCAACAGTTTCTTTAATCACATTGTATCATTTTTTTTTTTTTTTTTCTCCACCTTGGAAGTTATGTTGTGTTATATTTTGGAAAGTAAACTGAAGATTTCGATTAATAAACCCCGTAATTTTGTTGATATAACCGCATCCCCATGCGTGCTTAATGTTTATGTGAATGTGAAGACTCTCCTGCTAACCTCAAGAGGCTAACACGAACAAGATTAGCCGCTACATTTTATTGAAGAAACTGGCACAAAGGATCGATGAGACACAACGGACTGCATGATGGATTGTCTTTTTTAACGTAATTAGGATGCTTTGCTGTTCACTGCCGAAGTGGAAGGATGCGCAATTTAATGAATGGAACATCGTATCAGCAGTGAATACTAGAAATGTAAACGACACAACCGATAAATGGATTCAAGCTCGGATAAATGTTTTAGCCACGTCATGCGAACAGTTAGGCAAAACAATTGCAAAAAGTCAACGACATGTTTAATGTATGGGAGAAGCAACTAGTTGACTGGTGCTTGCACAAAATGGCTGATGAGCATTTATTAACGAATGGGCATAAAATTAACGAAATGAAAGCTATCCTGGTTGAAGGTGGTAAAGTTGAACGGGTAGATGATGACATGACAACATTTTTTATTTGTGATTTCAAAAATGTGCATAATGCAGTGCAAGAGCTTTTAACAGGAGAAGAAAAGGAGAATGACCATGCTGATTGGTATGAGCCTAGAATGATTAGTTTTGATTATTTTATTAAAGAAGTTGAAATATGGAAGAAAGAACAAAGTTTACAAACAACAGTTGAACCAAAGGAGAGTGTTTCTAACATTTTTGCTGTGTCTAAAAGGTCAACATCATCTAAGGCCTCTTCTGCTGCTAAATTAGCTGCCGCTTTGGAAGCACGTGCAAAGACTCTGTCAGACATACAAGCTTTACAAATGGAGGAAGTCATTATAAAGTTAAAAATTAAAATGGCACAACTGGAAATACAAATAGCTGTAGCAGATGCAAAGATTAAAGTGCTGAAAACTGATGCTGAATCACAAGGTGATGTTACGATTGACTCTTTTGAAGCAAATAAAGAACATGTTGAACCCACTCTTGAACCCGAACTTGTTGATACCTCTGCACTAGAGTTTGCTCCTGTGACCTTAGTACCCAAGACTCCACTTCAAAGAATAGTTAATCAAGTGCAAAGTAACCCTAGAGCAACCTCGAGTTCATCAGTTTCTTCAAGTTCACAGTCGAAGACCAATAATGACTCACACAAGGATTTAAGCTTGATGGTTCAAAAGCAAAAGGAAATGACTGATCTTATGATTATGCAGCAAAATCTTTCCCTGTTGCCAAAAAGAAAAGTACCAGTTTTTGATGGAGATCCACTGTCTTACCAGTCTTTCTTTCATGCTTTTAAATATCTGATTGAGGACAAAACTATCAGCAGTCAGGATAGGCTCTACCTTCTTGAACAGTTCACTGCCGGTAAGGCTAGAGATCTGGTTCGTAGCTGTCTCCATATGTATTCTCGTAGAAGGTATACCGAGGCTCAACAGCTTTTAACCCCTTCAGCTCTGCGGCATATTTGGGATTTTTTTACTGATTTTGGCATACCTGAATTTAAAATAGGGCCCTACTCACATACATTGGAGTAAATTGATAAAAGTGGTCTCATTTTACAGAAAACAATCTACATTTTAAAATTCATATATTTATTGTATTTTTTCATAGATTTTTTTTATTTGTTTATCATAAAATTAATTTAGCATTTTTTATAATTAAGTTTTTACTTGAACGTCTGTTATTTGAAATCTGTTTGGTCTATGATGCTGCAGAAAGTTTCTTTTGATTCCACTATGTGCCGGTAAAATGGGGAAAAAGGAATAAAAGTGCTGGCATTTAAAAAAAAAAAAAAAAAAAAGTTACAGATTTAATTGAAGGGAGACAAAATGTCCTCTAGGGGTTTCCATTCTGCAAGATAGGGCAAACCGGAATTGAAAAGTATCCCAATTCCACATACATAGGGCTAAGTAGATGAAAATGGTCTCATTTTACACAAAACACCTCAAATTTTAACAAATGCATTATTATTGCATCTGTTCATAATTCATAGTTTTCTAACTCCCATTGAGCGAGATGTGAGCGCGCTAGGGGGCGTGTCCCATTTCGCGTTTCTTGTGCCCTCCTTCCTTGCGTTTGCAAAGGCAGAACTCGACAATGGATTGGCCTAGGAGTTTGATCGATGTCTCCTTGGATATATCTGATAGGGAGCTTTCAGACATGTGACACATTACGTGATGTAATCATCCTTCAATACAAACGTGTTAAGGCAAAACTAGTAGAAACCGCACCATTCAACTATCGCATATGTTCATGCACGTATCAGAAATAATTTGAGATGCTGTTTCGTCCTACAAGCTCACAGAAAAGTGAAATAGTCTCATTTTAAAGATAACAACCTCATCTAAGTGCTGATATAAGGTTTGTGGACACTTTTAGCGCACAGAAGTAGTAATCGGAGCAGAAATTTGACGTAAATGTTTGTTCAAAAGTAATTTATATTTCCGCGATTCTTTTGATAATAATTCTCTGTAACGTGTTCGATCAATGAAATATGACGACAGATACACATAGGAGAATGAGAGCTTTAATTTGATATATGACTCATCTATGTTTGGTAAGTTTGAGTGATATAAATATAATTATGAAAATTATTACACCATCTTCCCGAGGGGGGGCTTGTTTGTGGGAGGGGCAAATTTAGACCTTTATATATTATTTTTTGTACTATAAATGTAAAAATGATGGGATGTACGAGAAAGCTGAAGTTCTTAGCTTTCAAATGATACCATATTTGTCTAGTTCACTGCTTCGCAACACAATAACTTAGATGATGCAATTTTTGCGGGGTGCAAAGCTGAAGAGGTCAAAACAAAGCTTTGGTAATGAAATGAAGATTGCAAATACCCACGTAGAAAAGGCTCTGAATTGGATAGCTATTAAAGTTGATGATGGAAAAATTGCTTCATGCCTATTCTCTGTACCTCAGGGAATGTTGTGCAAGATCTAGAATACATGGATAAATTGAAAAATGCATCAAATCTGAAATTGATTGTTTCCAAACTCCCATACAAGCTTCGTGAAAGGTGGCGAACAGTAACTTTTATGAGTCATTCCAAAGAACAAATACTCGTATCAGATTTAAACATCTTGTAGAATGCCTTGAAACCCAGTCTTCGGAGATGTCAAATATCCTACTTCTGCTAAAGTTACAGTTTCAAGACTCGATGAGAGTCGACCACCTTGCGGACATCCAGAAAGGGCAGCAGCTTTGTCACTTCAGTGACACAAACGTATGAGCAGACAAGCAAAGAGGCATCTAAAGCACCACAACAACAACAACAAAAAAACACCTATGTTGCTGTTTTGACATGCAGTTTTTACCAAGGTAAACATGCATTAACTGACTGCATAATATTAAAGCCAGAGCCACAGGCCAAAAAGTTTGAACACCTTAAAAGGAACAGCCACTGTTTTGGATGCTTGAAAAGGTCATATGAGCAAAGACTGTAATAGAGGAAAGGTTTGCCAGATATACCAACGAAAACATCTCATATTGCTTCAAATTAACAATGAAAATTCAGAGCAGCAGACTTTGCCAACCTGCATAAACTTGAAACAAATGCCGGTCAATAGTGCAACAGTATCAGCTGATCATGCAACAGGGGCCCGTAGGGAATGTGCACTTGCTATCGTGCCTGTTCAAATTAAAGTTGCCAAAGGCAGCAAGACCATTAAAACTTATGCCTTTCTTGATCTAGGCAGTTTGGCAAAGTTCTGCACTGACAGTCTTATGAATCAGCTGACTGTCAGAGGAAGCAGAACTGAAATACTTGTGCTAACAATGGGGCAAGAGAGACCTGTTAAGAGTTATGAGCTCACAGGACTAGAAGTAGGCAGTAAAGGTGGAAGTGTATACATAGATCTTCCTAAAGTATATACTCAACCCAAGATTCCTGTGTCAAAAGAGAACCTACTCACCAATCATGATTTTGAAAAATGGCCCTATCTCAAAACAATTGAACTGAAAAGAATCAACACTGACATTAAAATCTTGATTGGAATTAATGTTCTAAAGGCAATTGAACCGTGGCAAATAGTGAACAGTTAAAGAAATGGACCGTATGCAGTCAAGACTGTGCTAGGATGGGTGTGTAAGAATTATAGTCTGCCTCGACCCAGATTCCACTCTACAATATATTTTTAATTATGCTCCTTTCCCAAAATGGCTAAATTATTATAGAGAAGAAGAAAGTCAACAGTTTAGACCATTTGGAATTATCACATCCTAAGCAAAAGGTGACCAATTGTAGAATGAGAGTGGGTGTGAGACATTGAGAACCATCTCAGACAAAGGGGTGTCAGAACTTAATTGACATACAGACCACAGCGTTCACAACAGGAGCAACTTAATTTACATTCTTAACATCTTACATAATTTAGGAGTTCTTAGGCCTATTCTGTACAATTCTGTTAAAAATTCTAATGGAACTGAATTAACCCGACGTAGTGTGGTGACTGTATTGGAATTGTTGTTTCTAAAGTAACTGAAACTTGTTGTTGGTCTCTTATAATTCTGTTAAGATTCTAAAGCAATTGAATTAGCCCGACGCAGTGTGGTGGAAGAGTTGTATTAGATCTGTTGTGTGTAAAGTTGTTAGCTTCTAACGTAATTGAAACTGACTGAGATGGTGTTATAATTCTGATTGAATTCTAAAGTAACTGAATTGATCCGACGTAGTGTGATCACAGAATTATTTCATGATAGTTGTGTTAGTGTAGTGAGTTCGACATACCGCAAATATGTTAAGTTTAAAACAGTAACCCGAAGCAGTGTGGTTTTTAGCCCGACGTAATGTGGCACTGTTTTAAATCTGATAAATATCAGTTTGAGCCTCAAGAACTGTGGCTAGAAAAAGGCTGTTTTTCAAAATAACATGTATAACAAAAAAAAAAGGTTTTGTTCGATGCACTGTGACAAACATTGTTTTATTGTTATAACAGTTGCAGAAGTTGAAACTGTAAGTGCTTGTTTTGCCTGAAGTTTGAAACATTTGTTATAATGTAATTTGTTATAATAATAAATAATTGAATCAGCCTGACGTAGTGTGGTAGCAGAGTTGTATTAGGCCTATTGTTTCTAAAGTAACTGAAACAGAGTAAGTTGTTTTGATAATTCTTATGAAAGTAAACTGTTTTAAAAAATATAACCAAAAACCCGAAGTAGTGTGGTTTTTGTCCGACATACTGTTATAGTGTTACATTTTTAATAGTTGAGTGTAGTGAAGTGTGAGGCCCGACGGAGTGTGGTCATGTCTGAAGAAGTAAATATTTGGTTTAGAAGCCCAACATATTGTGGCTGTTTTATTCATTTGCGTCCAGGTATCTTAAAGTAACTAGATAATGTTCAGTCAGTGAAGGAATAAAGCCTATTAAATTGCTGAAAACAATTTAATCAGATCGTGAAAAATGAAAGAGCTGATAGTTAAATACATCGCTAAGCATGGCTCAGTAGGAATGTTTGATGGGATAGAGAAGGCAGATGACCCATTTGAGTGGGCTATGTCTCAATTCACATTGTCCCAAAATGCCTAAAAACAAAGAGGAAAAGTTGATAATGCACCTCAATCTTTTTTAACCTCTTACAAGGTAACTAAGAAAAGATTAGAAGAAATTAAAGAAAACAAGTTGCTAAACTCTCAAGTCAGCGCTTATTTCATGTCATTGAGAAATTGTGAAGCTGAAGAGATCAAGGGAAATTGAAGTGATCAAGGGAACCCGACCCCGAGGGGGTCATTGGCTGAGTCGGGGCAGGGGGGGCTCTGTAAAACACGCGGCGGGAGCCGCTGGCCATCTTCGCCCCATAAGTTTGTAAATTGAACATACATTTACACTGAGTGTCTTTGCCAAATGGTGTACTATTTGGCATTCATATTTTATTCCTGATAGACACCTCTCCAAATAACCAGTCATGGGGCCTCAAAGTTTGGAATGCACTATGATGCAAGAGGTACTCCTGTTTGTGATCAGGGCCCTCAGAATGGCAACAACCAGATCAGATCTCAGATCTGAGGGATTTGTCCTTAGCATTTCAACCTACAATAACATTCACCTTATGAATTACTTTCATTACTTCATTGATTAAATGTAGTACACCATTTTAAATGTTTACATTAATGACAGTATTACCTCATCTTCTAGTATCTCTGCAGGTAGAAAATGATGGTCCAGGTTTGAACCTGTTGCCTGGCTCTTTGCCAGGTCCTTCTACACTTCTGGGTCCTTTTATTTATTTATTTATTTATTTATTTATTTATTTATTTACTTTTTGTGTGTGCCTGGTATGTTGTTTGATGCTGAAAAGTATTTCGATTTTTTCCCTGGTAATTGTGTTTTCCTTCTCTTTATCCATGTTTCCTGGGAATGACTGATGTCCATTGGTGGCCAAGGCTTTAGCAACAGATCTTCGGAGAGGTTGTGCTGAATGATGTGTTCGGTGTATCTTGTTTGCAGGGAGCAATGCATTTTTCTGATGAAAGTTCTTGGTCTGAGCTTTTTTGTAGATTTCATGATGGTATGTTTTACAATTCCAAACCACTTTTCCACATGGCAATTGGTGTCTCTTGTTTTGTGTGATTTTGTTTTAATGTCCTTCTGATCATGTGATGCACATTCTAGATGCCATAACAGCAAACCACTCCAAATAGTAAAAATTGCAAGATAGTGGTCAAAGAGCATGTCGATGATACATGGACAAAAGTATGGATTGTTGTCTTTAGAGAAAGATGTCTCACTTGCTGAGTGTTCCTTGGCCTTGGTCTGAAATATGGTATGAATGGTGAACTACCCACAATCGTAGTAGCATTGTTTCTGTCTTCAAAGTCCCATTTTTCCATGTCTTCCAATTTCGAGCTTGCCTTCTTGGGGTTTATCAATTGCACTTTCAAGAATTTGCAGGCTTGCCTTGACATTTTTACTGCTTTTTGGAGTTGTCATGACAGAACACAGTCCACTAAAGATATGTCTTGTTTCAGCTAGTGAACAGGCATTCTGCAGTCTTGTAAAGGCAAATGTGACAGTCTCTAAGACCTTTGTTGTCAGTTTGCTTTGATATTGCCTGTCTGACTGCTTTGAGGATGTGTGCAGAACATATGTGCAACACAGTGTAAGGCTTCATCTCATCCTGTGTTTTTCTGCCTGTGCAAATATCAAATGCTCTTTCTAGGTAGGATGTGATGTGCTCCCTATTGAAAGCTAGAACACCACTTTGCATGAGAGCCCAACTATAGCCCGTCTCAACCTGGTATATGTGCATTTGTGTGTATTTGGACAGATGAAATGTAAATTGCATGAGCCAGTATTGTAGTGTTTCTGTATGTCTTGTGATCTTTAACATACATGCTTGTAGAGAAGGAATGTTGGAACACTCACAAGCTGTTTATTATTGCTTCCATCACCTCTGGTTGCATACTATCACACTGCTATACATGGGAGGAGCATCACATCCTGTGTTGTCACAGGTCAAACCAAATACATTACATCACTACATCACTTTTTTTTAGACTATACAGCTTTGTAACTTGTAATACACACAGTATCTTTTGTTTCCTATGATAACAAAAACATTATCTTTAACTCTTTCAGAATATTCTCTGAGAAACTCCATCTCTGACTAACATGAACACTTTACATTGAAAGTCTGAACAGTCTTCGTTTTTTTTTAAACAGTCTGAACACCTGCTTTGAACAATCTGTGCAACTTTTTAAGTACACTACACAGTCTACCTAAACATAGTCAGAGAGGTAAGCAGGAGGCCTACGGTTATGCCTAACAGGATATCTCTGAGGGACTGTGCATGAGTCAGGTTCTTCTGTTTCATTTTCAAATCCAAGCTCAAACAAAAGATCAGGTGTCTCCTGGTTGAGTCTCTTAAAGAATGAACAGTTCCTTGTAATGGAGTGTCCATGTCCTTCTGCAGTTACCATTGTACCTTTTGAGTACCTTAAGTGGCTTTGCGTTGTATGGCGTAGTTAATTTGTTCCGCTTTTGTTGCCGACACAACACTGTGTCACCTGGTTTGATGTTGATATGTATGGCATGTCTTCGGGTGTCAGAAAAGGCTTTCATTTTATTCTTTGTCCTTTTGTCTTTTGCACATATGTCATCATCAACATTGGTGGTACTTGAAGTAGCTATGGGAATCTTTGTACGCACCTTTCGTTTGAAGATCAACTCAGCTGGCGAAGTCCCTGTTGTGCAGTGAGGTGTGGATCTGTACTCGCGAAGGAAGACGTTTAACTGTTGTTTCCACGGGATACCTTGAGTGTGTGCAGTTCGGATGGCTTTTCCTAGAGTGCGCATGAATCACTCTGCCGTAGCGTTTGCTTGTGACCAGAAAGGAGTTATCTTCCTATGACGGAATCCGAAGCAGTCAGCAAACTGTGTAAACAAACTGCTGTTAAAGGGAGGGCCATTGTCAGTTTTAAGCACACTGGGAATTCCGAACATAGAAAAAACATCATCAAGAACGGGTATTACTGCGGTCGTTGAAGTACTGTGGAGAATTTTAACCACAGGATAACGTGTATAGTCATCTATAACGACTAACAGATACTCCGCGGATGGTAATGGTCCGTAGAAATCAGCGCTTAGATTATGCCATGGTGCTTCTGGCAGTTCAGACATGAAGCGGCTCAACATGGATAACAGGGTTATTTGCCTGACATGCAATGCAATTTGTGATCATGGCCTCGACTCTTCCATAAATATTGGGAAACCACACTTTCTCTCTCAGAAAACTTTTGGTCTTAGCAACACCTTGATGGCTCTCCTGGGCCAGCTGTAATACTCTTTGTTCCAGAGTGGAGGGCATGACTATCCTGGAACCTCTGAGTATGAGATCATCATTCAACAACACTGTGAGCTCAGAACAGACAGTCTGCTAAAAGTGGGTCTCGAGCATTTATGTGCCATGAGTTGTTTCTTATGTGTGAGCAGACCTGCTGAAGAATAGCATCTTTTTTTGTCTCGGTTTTTATCTCGTCTAGTGTCATGGCTTTTGGTGTGGCCTGTAGTGCCGTGAAATTGACGTACTCCTCTGCTACTTTAGATGCCCTTGTATTGTGTTTTGTATCTTAAGATATAAGATGTCTGGACATGAAGTCAGCAGGATTGTCAGTTCCTTTCCTGTACTCAATTCTGAACTGATATGGCTGGAGTCTGAGACCCCACCTTTCAATTCGAGCTGGTGGCTTCGATCTTGGATTATTCCATATCAGTTCTAGGGGTTTGTGGTCAGTTACTAGAGTAAAAGGATGTCCATAAAGATACAAGTGAAAATATTCACAGCTCCATACAATAGCTAGAGCTTCGCTTTCAGTTTGTGAGTATCGTTTTTCAACGTCACTGAGTGCACGACTGGCATGTGCAATGATGCATTTTTGTCCATTTTGCATTTGAGTCAAAATAGCACCGAGGCCAACCGGGCTAGCATCGACAACGAGTTCAGTGTCCTTTGTAGGATCGAAGTAGGACGTGCTGGTGGCACTGGCTAAAGCATCTTTGAGCTGCTGAAGAGCTTGCTTGTGCATATCGCCCCATTGCCATGATGTGCCTTTTTTAGTCAGGTCGCGAAGGGGTGCACTAATCGTTAAAAAGTCCTGTATAAACCGTGAACAGTAGTTTGCCATGCTTTGGATTTCCCCAGGATCATTTGGTTCACTAGCTTGTAGTATGGCTGCAACCTTTTTGGGGTCTGCCGAGATACCATTGGCAGAACAGATATATCCGTAGAACTCAAGTCTGTGCTTGTTAAACTCGCACTTTTCATGATTAAGTGTAAGTCCACTGTCCTTTTAGTCTTTGAAAAACAGCTTGGAGAGCTTCATCGTGTGTTCTTTGTTAGACGCTGTACACAATGATATCATCACTGAGGTTTTTTATTCCTTTTATACCTTGCAGTGTTTGCACTATGGCATTATGGAACACCTCTGCTGCAGAAGATATGCCACAATTTAAGCGTTTATATCTCCTTAGTCCCAGATGTGTGGTAAATGTAGTAATGTATTGGGGTGTAATGCCAGTTGATGGTAACCATATATGTAATGTAATGGTGCATACTATCACACTGCTATACATGGGAGGAGCATTACATACTGTATCGTCACAGGTCCAACCAAATACATTACAAATATGTGATTGGACGTACCGTAGCATTTCACAGATTGGTAAAGGGGGAGTGAGTGAGTAGTATAGGATTCGGCTGATCTTTCTGAGTGGATTACCTTCAGCACATTTCTGTTGAGGCAGCTGGACATTTTTCCACACAAAAGTTCTTCTTTGGGTGTGATTTTTTTTTTTTTTGAGTTCAAGTGGAGAGGGAAAGCATGGTGGTAAAGAGTCACATTGCACCAGAGCCTTTTATTGAACACCTTTTATTTAACACAAAGGAAATTAATACTCTGCTACTCAACTAGATGTTTCCTTTGTTACAGGTATGTCTGTGAAGTTTAAAAAAAACTCACTTTTCCATGATGTAGGAGTTGTTTACTGGGGAATATCTGATCTGTCTGCTTACACGGCAGTCACGAATGCACGTATCAATTTTATATCTGATTTTTTTTCCCATATGATTAAGGCCTGAATCCATGCTCTTCTCTTTCCTGTGGATCTTATCTGATCTGTGCCACATGGGATGAAAAAAAAATTGGAATTGAGTCACTTGATCCATGCATATATATATATATATATATAGATATTTAAGCATTGATGCATCTAGGGATCATTTGGGCAGATAGTTAATGATGACTATCAACATCCAAATTGTAAGATGAAGAAAATCAATGTGAATGGAAAGCCATACTTGTGCTTATTTGCACTGAATATCTTTAACCTCTTCAGCTCTGCACCAAAATTGAATCATCTAACCCAGCGGGCACCTTGATGACTAATATTTGACGTCAAATATTAGTCAAGATTTTATCAAGATGCTGTAAAGCATTATTTCAAATTCAGCTTGGACGACAATGCTTTCTGGTGGTAATTGGGTAAAAAGAGGTTGTTATCCCACACTGAAATTGCTTTAATATATATGTAGGTCAAAATGTTCTACGTTAAATTTACATTAAAGTGACGTCAAAATTTCAACGTCCAATTGCTGTCATATTGACATCAAATTGACATCAATGATTAGAATGTTTAATAAAGATTTATGTAAATGTATGGTGTGATATCAGAATCAGAATGAGCTTTATTGCCAGGTATGTTTACACATACTAGGAATTTGTTTTAGTGACAGCAGCTCCACAGTGCAACAGAGTGACAGTGACAAGACAAAACATAGATTATAAAAAATAACAATATACAAGTACACAAGACAAAGTGCAAAATAGCAAAAACACAATATACAGAGTATGCCATTACTATGTACAGGTATATTAGGTGCAAATTTGGATGTAAGTAGGTATGAATAAATACTGAATAGATTAATAAAGTGTATAATAGTGCTGCATGTTCCACGACTGACAAGTGTTCATGAGATGGATTGCCTGGGGAAAAAAACTGTTCCGGTGTCTGGTCGTCTTGGTGCTCAGTGCTCTGTAGCGCCGACCAGATGGAAGCAGTTCAAAGAGCGAGTGTGCTGGATGTGAGGGGTCCAGAGTGATTTTGCCAGCCCTTTTGCGCACTCTGGATAAGTAGAGATCTTGAAGGGTAGGAAGGGTTGTACCAATGATTCGCTCAGCAGTCCGGACTATGTGACGTAGTCTTCTGAGCTCAGAATTGGTAGCTGAGCTGAACCAGACAGTAATTGAAGTGCAGAGGACGGATTCAACGATGGCAGCGTAGAACTGTTTCAGCAGTTCCTGTGGCAAGTTGAGCTTCCTCAGCTGGCAGAGTCTATGTGAACATCCCACTTCAGGTCCTGGGAGATGGTATTGCCAAGGAACCTGAATGACTCCACTGTGTTAACAGTGCTGTTCATGATGGTGAGTGGGGGGAGAGCAGGGGGGTTTCTCCTGAAGTCAATGATCATCACAGTCTTGAGCGTGTTGAGCTCCAGGTTGTTAGGACTGCACCAGACAGCCAGCTCTTTAACCTCCTGTCTGTAAGCAGACTCATCACCGTCTTGAATGAGGCCGATGAGTGTGGTGTCGTCTGCGAACTTCAGGAGCTTGACAGAGGGGTCTTTAGAGGTACAGTCATTCGTATACAGGGAGAAGAGCAGTGGGGAGAGAACACAACCCTGAGGGGCGCCAGTGCTGATAGTCCGGGTGCTGGATGAGAATTTTCCCAGCCTCACTAGCTGCTGTCTGTCTGTCAGGAAGCTGTTGATCCACTGACAGAGAGCAGTGGGCACGGAGAGCTGAGATAGTTTGGGAAGGAGGAGGTTTGGGATGATGGTGTTAAAGGCTGAACTGAAGTCCACAAACAGGATCCTCACATAAGTCCCTGATTTATCCAGATGCTGCAGGATGAAGTGTAAACCCATGTTCACTGCATCATCTACGGATCTGTTTGCTCGATAAGCAAACTGCAGGGGGTCCGGTGATGTCCTTCAGTTGAGCCAAAACCAGTTTTTCAAACGACTTCATGATGACAGATGTTAGCGCCACAGGTCTGTAGTCGTTGAGTCCTGTTATTTTGGGTTTCTGTGGAATGGGAATGATTGTTTGAGGCAGTCTGGTACTTCACACATCTCCAGAGACCAATTGAAGATTAGTGAGAAGATGGGGGCCAGCTGGTCAGCACAGGTTTTCAGACAGGCTGGTGTCACACCATCAGGGCCTGGTGCCTTCCTTCTTTTGTTCTGTCTGAAGACCTGACGAACATCTCTTTCACTGAAGTGGATTGTCAGAGTGGGGGAGAGCGCTGTTGTTGGAGGTGTGAATGGAGTTTTTTCAAACCTGCAATAGAACTCGTTCAGGTCGTCTGCCAGTTGTTGATTCTCCACCATGCAGGGGGATGGTGTCTTGTAGTTAGTGATGGCTTTCAGGCTGTCCCACACTGATGAAGAGTCACTGGAAGAGAATTGATTCCTTATATTTTCGGAATAATTCTTCTTTGCCACTTTGATCTCACTTGGCCAGCTTATACAAGACACTGTCCCCTTTCCTGTAAGCATCCTCTTTGGCGTGACGAAGCTGTCTGAGTTTTGCAGTGAACCATGGTTTGTCATTGTTGAAAGTTAAACGAGTCCTGGTAGGAGTGCACGTATCCTCACAGAAACTGATATATGACGTAACAGTGTCTGTGAGCTCGTCCAGATCGGTAGCAGCTGCTTCGAAAACACTCCAATCAGTACATTCAAAACATGCTTGTAAAACCTGCTCTGTTTCGTTGGTCCATCTCTTCACAGACTTTGCTACAGGTTTAGCAGATTTAAGTTTTTGCCTGTATGTTGGTATAAGATGAACCGGGCAGTGATCAGAGAGTCCCAAAGCTGCCCGTGGGACAGAGTGATATGCATTCCTTATTGTGGTGTAACAGTGGTCCAATATATTACTGTCTCTGGTTGGACATGTAACATGTTGACTGTATTTTGGCAGTTTATGGGAGAGATTTGCTTTGTTAAAATCCCCAAGAATGATTAAAACAGAGTCAGGGTGGTGTTGTTCCGTTGCGGTGACCTGATCAGCGAGTTTCTGCAAGGCCAGGCTCACGTGCGCTTGCGGAGGAATGTAGACGCTCACGAGAATGAATGAGCAAAACTCTCACGACGAGTAGAACGGCTTACAGTTAACCCTCTGGGGCCCGGGGGTGTTTTGGGGCCCTGAAGAAGTTTTGACATGCCTTGTCATTTGTGCTTTTTTCAGTATGTTAAAAACATATTAATATCCTAAATCTAAATACATTGTATTTAGCACAAATTGGACTACAAAAATATGTAAGCAACATGAATGTACACTTTTAAGTTTTTGAGAAAACAATGTTTATGCGTGCATTTTGAAAAACTAAATTTTTGAAGTCACTGAAATAAGGTCATCTAACACATACAGAATATTTATTCTCGGGACTTTCGAGAATTGGATGTGGTAGGCTTGGTTTTTTTCTACCAAATGATGTGAAAATCATCTAGTTCACTTGTTTTCACAAAACAGTATATAGATTTAAATTTTTGAAGACACTTTTTGTTTAGAGTGGCTGTATGCGAGAAGGCGTGAATCATCATGAATAATGCTGTGATTTACACCTGAGAAGACAAAGACCTGCATAATGAGCCGCATAATGAGCCATTCAGTCGGATGTTGACTGAGAGGAAACAACAGAAAGAATAAAGGAAAAATGAAAGGACAAAATACATATATATTTAGTTTGAAGCGTATTTTGAAAATATTTAACTATCACACAAAATAACTTGTCTTTCACTTGTGAGTGCAGTTAAACTTTTTATTAGGAACAAAAGTAATAAACACAGAAGTCAAGATGTCGAGGGTGCAATATCCAAATCACTTGCAGGAAACTTGAACACAGGAAAACGGGGAACAGCAGAAACTGCAAAGAAAACAAGTAGATGTGAGCAACACAATGATCTGACAAAGACAGAGCTAACATGGAGAAAACACATACACTACCAGCCAAACTTTTTATTATTAAAAGTTTTTTTTTTTTTTTTAAGTGAGCAGTTTTTTTTTACATAGTAAACCTATTTCACAAAATTAGATAATTATTTTTCTTTAAAAAAGTACCTTTGACTGGTAGTGTATAGCATAGGCGTATAACAGTTAGGTGCAAATAAAACAGTGTGAGATAAATACAGGTGTAAGGTTTGTAATGAAGTGATACAGGAGAAACCATACATCTTCTACCTTTCATACAGATTACTTAAAAAGAGAATAGTAGTTTTTTATTTGAATTGGTTTATGTAAAAGTAAACATTTCAAGCTTTCTACAAGTAAATGCATTATGTCTGTGAGGCACGTAATCACTGAGATTTAGGTTTCATGCACGTTAGTTTCATTTATGTGTCTGTGAAAAGATATAACAGACAGTGATGGCAGAGCGCGTGCCCTGACTGTTTTCTTATTTTCATAAAAGCACAGTGTATACAAATAAAAATATACCCTCTACAGTTTCGAATGATGTATTGGTTGTATTTGTACGATCAAAACTGACGGAGAATTTTACATTCTTTTCGGAGTTATTACAAAAGCGTGCCTCAAATGCGCCAGCGCGTTTTTCGACCAAAGTTGAAACATACTGTCATCAAGAGACATTTAGATGCAGTGAAATGAAACATACTTTATAATGTTTCACTTGCTGTAGTCAGGAAATACAGTTGGCAAAAAGTCTTAACTGGTAAAATGTGTGCACATTCTGTCACAGTAACAACTTACAAATATAAAAGAAAAAAACTTACTTGTGTAAATATCTCATCTGCTGGTTCACGCCATGTCTCATTTAATGTTCATCTTCTGAAGTAAGTTTTATTCCTGACAGCCCGTCTTCTTCCAGAAAGGACTAACTTGAAAGAAAAGAAACTGCTTTCTCCTTTGTTTACTGTGATGTGGGCGTCTACTTTTGGCGCGGCGCCCTCACGTGGACGATTTGAATATGAAAGACTGGAATCGCTCCTGGGCGTGATCTAATTAAAACTAATGAAGCAGACAAGAGAGACTGGACATCGTGTTGGTTTCATACGGATTACTTTATCACAGAATATTTGATTTCAATAAACATTACTTTATTTGAAAGTATAGATATCAAGCTTTCTCTAGACATATTGCTCATGTCTCTGTGTTGTGTATTGGCTGAGTTATAGTCTATTTTAATGACGCGTTTCTGAATGAAGATCACGGAGATCAACGCGGCAGACAGCACACCCTTGTTGTTTTCTTTATTTTGTAAAATCACAATATTTTTTTGGTTTTGTGAGTATATACAAATAAAAGTAGACCCTTTACAGATTCGATTGATGTACTGCTTTTATCTGTACAATCAGAAATGACCGAGTAATTGAAGTTCCTTTTGGGAAACTGCCACAAAACGCGTATACGCGTGTTTGGACCCCAGGGGGTTAATGAAGAGCGCTTCTAGATCAGAACAGCACATCTTCTTTAATTCTGTTACATCTGATAGCCAAAAGAGTAGCCAGTTAGCAGCCTCTTGGCTAAAGGAGGGTTAGAAAAGTCTGGGACTTCTAGTGTTAATGCGTTGTCCATGCAAGGCCTGTGGAGGTCCCGTCAAACAAGTTGCGGCAAATCAAGTGACACCTGTAACTTATTCGATTGGGCCTCCACAGGCTTTCCATGGACATGTAAATATGTGCAATATTGTTGATGAAAACACCTCTACTGTTTTCAGCCACCTATTAACGCACGGTCCATGGAAACCCTGTGGAGGTTGTTTGGCATAATACAATCATTACACACTTAAATAATGGCCTATTAATGCATAGTCAATTAAGTTGCAAGTTTTTTTTTATTATTATTTTAAATTAGATGGTAATTATTACTAAAATGTGTGGAAAAAATGACATAAGAAGTTTGTGTTGAAAACAAAAACAAATTTACTGAACAATTTAGCAAAATATCACGCAATATCATAAACACTGAATATTAAAGATTGTTTTTTTGTGTTTGGGGTGAGGGAAGTATTTTCATCACTCAAAACTATATACAGTCTATTTGCCTTTGCGGTGATTCTCCATTGCTTTAACGATGTCAATGGCCTTCTTTTGATGGTGCAGGCCCATCAGAGTGGTCGAGTGCGGCAAAAACACAGTTTTTTTTAGCTTCAGAGGGAAGACGGTCAGGTGGGCCGCCCCACCTTCAGCTGGCCCCTTCTTCTTGGGTACTTTCTGCGAGGGCTGGATGGCTTGCTTGGTTTCTTTGCTCCTCCTTCCGCCCCACTTTCTGCTCCTCCTTCCGCTCCTCCTTCCGACCCAACCTTCCGCTCCTCCTTCTGACCCAACCTTCCGCTCCTACTTCTTCCGCTTCTTCCACCTCGCTTTGTTCAGTCTCTTCTGCTTCAAGCTGTCGTAGGAGAGAAAAAATACATGGTGAGGAATCGAGCACACAAATCTAACACAGCATCCTCAATCTGGTTACAGGATGTCAATTTACCTCTTCGTCCCAGATTCCTGGTAAACAACCTCCGTCTCCTCCGGAGTGGTGCTGCCCGAAGTCTGTTGCGGGGATGACGGGGGACGTTTTTTGGGGCCTTGGGAGGGACCCTTTTCTGCAGGTCGCTTACATTTCTGTGGCGTCTGCTGCCTCGGTGGGCTCTTCTCGGGACCCTCCAAGGCGGACTCGAATAGCCTCCAGTGCTGCATTGCCTGCTGGGCAGACAAGTTGGTGACATAAAACTTGTCGGCCGTCCTGATGTTGTGGCACATTTTGAGGCGGTCCTCGCTGGAGTGCGTGCACTTGGCCTGGAAAGACAGGGAAAGAGAGTATATTCATAATAGTATATTCAATATTCATAATCGGCTTAAAAAAAGGTCTATGAAAAGCGAGTGGAGGTCTCGTCAAATAGCTTACGGGTGGTCTAGTGACAGCTGTAACTTAACTGACGGGGCCTCCTCAGGCATTCCGTGGACAATTAATTATAGGTCATAATTTAGGACTGTATTGATTTTATGATGTAAACATACAGTACTGCACACAGGAAACACCGTGTGACAAGGACCGTAAGGATTTTATCACTGGTTACTCACGTGGCTGGCGATGGAGGTGCGGACGTCAGTGAAGGTGGGGCAGCTGGTCTGGTCCATGACCTTCCAGGCCTCCTGAAAATAGTAATTTAGGTTTTTGCAGGGGTTCGGCTTCGACGTGAAGAACAGAAATGTGGCGTTGGGCCCGCCTGGCAGCCTGTCCTTAATGCGAATCTTTGGATCCAACCGTACTCCTCCTCTGTCAGTGCAATCTGTGGCCCGAAAGCTTGGTTGGTATTGTGGCTGGTCAACTACAGACACACCCAAAAATAAGGACATGCCACTGAGAAAAGACAACAATGTAATCGAGCAGAGGTATGACAAGCAAGTCAAATGCTCACATTAACGAGATATGCCCTTTGAGCGGTGGACCTCTGGGCCGTCAGCACCTCCTGTATAGTCATATTTTGATACACGCCCCCCATGTGGTCGTAGATTGATGACAGCAGTGCCGCAAAGTGCCCATAGAATTGCCAGAGCACCTTCTGTGAGGGGTCGTTTTCCAGGGAGGCTACAGACAGGAAAGAGCGCAACGTCAATGTTCCAGTCTACAGTCAACAGCAGGTTAGTACGCTGAGTCAAAGCAAAGGAAAGACCACTCCCTCAACAGCTCCGGGATGGCCTTCGCCGTCTGGCTCCTGCACTTTAGGAGAGTGGCCTTGGAAATTACCCGGACCTCCTTCTCGGCCCTCACCGACGTCTGGTGTAGGGCCACGCCCCGCTTCAGTGAACTGCGCACGCTTAGCATCTCGCGGCGCAGGCTAATGAGGGTGTTCTTTGTCAACCGGCATGACGTCGGAGGGGCTTCAATGTATGTGACAAAGCTTCCCACATTCATGACGTAGTGCTGAAGTCTGGTCAATGTCATGCAGGCCTTCGGTAGGGTGCTGACCCAGCTGCAAGTAGACAAACAATAATTGCAAACAACAATCTTTGATAACACTGAGCTAAAAACAGGGAACGCTACTCACTTGTGTATTTTCGCCGTGTCGTTTAGGAAGCAGAGGTCGGACAGCAGGATCCGGGCCCAACAGGTACTACCTGTATCCCTCCATTAATTTGTCTGTACACAAAAGGCAAAAGAGCAAAGGCACAGTTAGCACAGTAATAAAAAATAGTAATGACAACAACAAGAGAAGTGTCAGACTCACTCATAATCGTCACATGGTGACGGGCTTGTCGGCGCTGATGGAGGGCTCCTCATATCGGGTTTCTCTAGGCCGCTCACTGGCGGAGGGTTCACAAGGACCGGAGGCCTGTGCGGCCTCTTCTTCATGCCCAAAAGAAAAGAGGAGCTTACGCACCACCTGACCTCCTTGACAGGGTGCGGTAGCGCCTGGTGACATTCCTCAAACTTTCAGTTAGAATGTTGACCTGTTTGTTCAGGTCTGCCACCTAGGATCTGAGAAACTCCTTTTGTTTCTTACTCCCCGCATTGCCGCACTCCACTTCCTCCCGATCCTCATGGTCAGGTGGCACGTTAGCCTCTTCTGGCTGCTGGCACTCCTCCAGGTCCAGGGTGGAAACCATTGGTATGTCTGGGTTGGAGGCCCAGGCGGTCAGCTTGTTGATGATCACCCTCCGTTTGCATCAGAGGATTGCGTCGTCCTGCTCCCCCGCTGATATTTTGCTGTGTGTTCGAATATGGTGGTCAAGGCGGTTGGAAGGCTTGCCGCATCCAGGAATTGGGCAGTTGCCCGCCCGGGTGTTGATGCGGCCCGACTCGATGGTCAGCAGAAGTTTCCTCTCCACATTGTGCGTAATGACAAGGTGCTGTCTGAGACAGCCATACAGAGTGGACACGTTTCCACGGCCATCTTGTCAATGCAAACCGAGCACAGGAAAGTAGTTGTCTATACATTCGTGGATTTGCGTTGAATGAATAGGCTCTCCGGCTTTAAAAAGCACTTTATTCCACATTTAACCAGAAAATTGATTGAATTTTAAAGTTGCCATATAATGTAAAACTGTATTTACCTTGGCATAGTTAAATAATAACAGTTCAGTACATGGACATGACATACCATGAGTCTCAAACACCATTGTTTCCTCCTCCTTACATAAATCTAGTGTTTGCAAAAGACCACTGAAATATATGTTAATTCCAACATAACACCGACTGTTACGCCACAGTCCCGGGATCGTTAATAGTTAGGCCTCCAACATTTGCATCGCCCAATCATCAGTAACGTCAGTACATCTGTAAAACAAGGCAAGCCACTGAAGGGACACGGTTAGCTTGATTCTAGCGCTAGCCTGTTACATTGCAATACATAGGATTTCACTTACTACATAAACAGAGAGATGACTGCGCTGATGATGGTGAATGATTTACAGATCTTGAGAATCACTGACAAGCAGCTGAACTTGTGTGGTAAGCAAGCACTCCCTCTGCATTGTAACGTTACACAGAGCACATGCATTACAGAAATGAGACTAAAATGTCGGCAATTCAAAACGGCATTTTCAACAAACCGCATATTAAAAGCGCCTAGATAATTAAATATATATTTTTATCCATGTGCGAGCTATAGAGATGAGCAGCTCTGTGAATATAAGGCAATAACAGCATTTCATTATAGGGACAAATTCTAGGGTTGTAAATGGACCTGTAAAACCATTTCTGGAGATTTTGTTGCCCTTTCCTATGCCATATACCTTCTATGTAGATATCAGAGAACAATTTAAAATATTGTATAAATGCATTCTATGGCACCTTTAAAGTAATTGACTCCACACTTAATCTGAAAATAGAATGAATTTTAAAGCAATTGACTCAACACTTAAAAGCTCGGAAAATGGAACGCAGCTGGAGGAAAACAAAACTTGAGGTTTTTCGTAGTGCTTGGCGTGAATGTAATTTATCTTATAGAAAAGCATTAAAAACTGCCAGATCTGATTACTTTTCGTCTCTCTTAGAATAAAACAACAACATAACCCTAGGTATTTGTTCAATACCGTGGTTAAATTAACTAAAAATATAGCAGCAACAGGTACATACATTTCCCAACAGCACAGCAGTAATGACTTTATGAAGTACTTTACCTCCAAGATAGACACTATTAGAGATCATTTTAACCATACAGCCGCCCGCTTTAGTATCACATCAGATAATGCACTGTAGATCTCCTGAGGAACAATTCCACTCATTCTCTATTATAGGAGAGGAAGAATTGTATAAACTTGTTAAATCATCTAAACCTACAACATGCATGTTAGACCCTATTCCATCTAATCTACTAAAAGAGGTACTTCCAGAAGTCATAGATCCTCTTATAAATATTATTAATTTGTCATTATCATTAGGATATGTCACTAAAACCTTCAAACTGGCTTTTATTAAGCCACTTATTAAAAAAACATAACTTGACCCCAATTAATTAATTAATTACAGACCAATTTATAATCTCCCTTTTCTGTCAAAGATACTAGAAAAGGTAGTATCCTCACAATTATGCTCCTTAGAGAAAATGGTATCTGTGAGGATTTCCAGTCAGGTTTTAGACTGCATCATAGTACTGAGACTGCTCTTATTAGACCTGCTCTTGTCAACCGATCGTGGTTGCATCTCTCTATTAGTGCTACTCGATCTTAGTGCTGCATTTGATACTATTGACCACAATATTCTTTTAAATAGACTTGAAAATTATGTAGGCCTTAATGGTAGTGCACTGGTATGGTTCAAATCGTACTTATCTGACCATCATCAGTTTGTGGCAATAAATTAAGAGGTATCATTTAAATGCTAGTGCAGTATGGAGTACCTTAAGGCTCAGTACTAGGGCCATTACTTTTTACGCTTTAAATGTTACCCTTGGGAGATATCATCAGGAAAAATGGTGTTAGCTTTCATTGTTACGCTGATGATACTCAGCTCTATATTTCTTTGTGGCCCGGTGAAACATATCCATTTTTAAAAGCTAACAGATGACGAGGCATTTGGCTACTGTCGTGAAGCACCCTCTCACCCTGAAATTTTGGGCATGGGTCATCACCTGGTATGACCTGTGGGGGGGGGGGGGGGCAACTTTCCGAGCTTTGGGAGCTCGTTTGCCATACTATCCAGCATATACGCGCCTGAGAACTCAACCGCCTAAATGCTTGACTATTTCTACGAATAGTATTGCTTACCTGCCATTGATAGCTTGCGCATGATGAGGTCCTGTGAGAGTACGTCAATTGAACAGAGGCCCTTATGGGAGAATCTGCACGTCTGTCTTGCAAGGACTTTGTAAATCATAAAGAACCCCGTGCAGACCGTCCCCACCTTCCAGCGGTCACCACAGCCATTGCTCCTTCCGTCCGACCCTGTTGAAGCCTGACAACGCCCTCCGACCTTCTTTGTCTGGCACTGTTGTTGATACGCCATTCATCTACATGGGGCTGCAGGCGGCCGGCCCCCACTCGGCGCCAACTACCCTGCTCCCTGGGTCCCATCTAAGCCCCGCAGGGCACAGCGGGAGGGAGAGGAGGCAGGCACCAGGCTAGAGTCAGCCGCCTGTTCGGGTACGCATCTGCAGCGGTCTCGCCCAAAAATCAACCAAGGCCCTCATTAAAGGCACCTTCCACTTCGTCATACCCATTTGGGAACTATCCAACAATGTAATGGAGGCAATTTTTCATGTCATTTGACATATCCCCTCATAAGGGGCGTTCCAATCATATGCTTCATAGGCTGTTTGTTTAGCATGGATTTCCAGAGAACCATCTCTGTGTGTCCACCGACTTGACAGAATCGGCCCTTTGCCGACTCCCACCAGGCCCCCATCCACCCCAGCCCCTCTGCAGGCTGGAGAGGCTAGGGATCCCAACGAGAGCCAGCACCAACTCGCCTTATGGTACCTGCGTCCGTAATGTAGCTTACTAGGCGCTCCGTGGCTAGGCAGTTCGTGAACGCTGCGCAGCGCCCCCTAGATAATTTTTTGGGGGCCCGGGGCCCGAGACCCTCCAGGGGCCCCGCAATGGAGCAAAATTGCCCTAAAAATGATTTTCCCCTGACCTGTAAGATAAGTCACAGGAAGGATGAAGTTTGTTAAGTCCTGTCTGTAACTTACTCTAGGTTGTCTGTGGACATTACATTAAAAGGTCATATTTCATAAATACAGTGGTTATATGTGGTGAAACCTACTGTACACCACACAGGGGACACACCACAACACATTGATGTACATTACAGCCATTAATTATGCATCATTTGCATAAAATTCAACTGTCCACAGACAGCCTACAAGGGACATGTCAGATAAGTTACAGGTGGGATGTTTTTGTTGAAGTCCCATCTGTAACTTATTTGACAGAGCGCCTATAGGCTGTCTGTGGACATAACATTAAAAGGTCATATTTCATATATACAGTGATTTTATGTGGTTTAACCTGTTGTGTGCCACACAGGGGACACAACACAACACAACACACTGATGCACATTACAGCCATTAAGTATGCATCATTTGCATAAAATTCAACTGTCCACAGACAGCCTATAAGGGACCTGTCAAATAGGTTACAGGTGGGATGCTGTTTTTGACTTGGACATTTTCAGCGGGTGAATCACTGTAAAGAATTGGGGATTTCAACACATGTGTTGAAAGCCAGTGAGTAACTTATTAAGCTACAGGTGGGATGCCAATACATTAAAAGGTCATATTTCATAATTACAGTGCTTTTATGTGGTTTAACCTGTTGTGAGCCACACAGGGGACACAACATAACACACTGAAGTACATTACAGCCATTAATTATGCATCATTTGCATAAAATTCAACCGTCCAGGGGGAAGCCTTATAGGAGTCCTGTCAAATAAGTTACAGGCGGAATGCTGTTTTCGACATTTTTGGCCGGTGAATCCCTGTAACGAATTGGAGATTTCAGCATATGTTCTCTTTTTCTAATGGCCCTCTTCACCCTCTCGTTTACTTTTTTCATCTCTGCCATTTTTTGAACCATTTGAATGCTAGTTGGTGAAATGCGACGTGGTCTCAATTTCCTTTTCATTGGAATAATCGCAACAACTGGGGTCTTTTTGGGTGAGGGGACTGGTGAACGCTCATGGCTGCTTGTCCCAGAGTCTTCTCCGCTCTGCCCTGGATCATCTATTTCAGACAGGCCCTCTTCACCCTTCCAAAGAAAATACATGGTGAAGGATTGATCATTGTGCCAATAAATACAGTATTATAGACTCAGTATGTTTACAGGATATATATTTACCTGGCTGGTCTCAGGACTCTTCTCAGGAGAGCCTGATGTGTCTCCTGAGTCTCCTTCCGATGCCTTGACCCTCTTTCTTGGATGGTCCATTTTACGGCGATGACGTTGTCGCTTTACCCCTGCTGCACTGACGTCCACACCTTGCAGCGCAGCCTCAAAAAGCATTCGATGTTCAATGGCCTGCTTGGTGGACAGGTTGGTCACATAGAACTTGTCTGCTGTTTGGACGTCATAACACATGAACTTTGCGATCTTCATCCAGCCTGGAGCCCAATCTCCGGATGCAGTTAGCTGCTTTAGATGATTCGATGGGATTGGAGAAATTCATTCAGCAGTCACTCCGTTGTTCTGACCGTTTGAAATCATACCAAGACCAGTCTGCCACTACTGCACTCCTCCGACCCATGTCAACCGCCAGCCCTCCAGAACCAGAACCAATGATCCTGGAATCAGGGAAGATCTCTGCAGCTGAGCGACAGAGAAGGCTGACCCGGGGTCTTTGCATGTACTGTGGGGCTGCGGGACACGTCCGTATCAATTGTCCTCTACGTCCAGTGCAATCCTTGGTGAGTGTAATCCGTTCTGATCTGGATAATATGCATCCACTGGCTACCAATGTTCAGTTAACCACCCACGCCTCTTGTGTTACAGTCGCAGCCCTCATCGACTCCGGGTCAGCGGGGAACTTTATCTCGGACACCCTCTGTCGCCAGCTCCAGCTGCAAACCCAAGCTTCAACTACCATCTACCAGATTCAACCCATAACCAACAGGATTAACTCACGGACACGTATTCACCGAAAATGTGAACCCATCATCCTTCAAGTCGGAGTTCTACACCGTGAGGAGATTCAGTTTCTGGTTCTGGAGGGAGCTACTATGGACATCATCCTGGGGCGCCCGTGGTTGGCAGCTCATGATCCCATCCTCTCTTGGGGCACAGGAGAAGTTACCAAGTGGGGAAAAGGATGTTCTGACAGCTGCTTTCCAGATCTTCCACGTCCCAACCCTAAACGGTTATCTGTCAACGTCACCTCGATCCAGAGTCCTGTTGAGAAACAGTCAGTCAAGATTCCCTCAGTCTATTCAGCATTCCAGGACGTCTTCTGCCCCAAGAGAGCTTCCCAGCTACCGCCACATCGGCCATGGGACTGCGCCATTGACCTTGTTCCGGATGCTCCAATGCCCAGAGGTAAGATCTACCCATTGTCGCTTCCGGAGACCAAGGCAATGGAGGAGTACATAAAGGAAGCTCTCGATCAAGGATATATCCGGCCATCAACTATACCCGCAGCATCCAGTTTCTTTTTCGTCTCAAAGAAGGATGGAGGGCTGCGGCCATGCATTGATTACCGTGTACTCAACCAAGGTACAGTCAAGTTCCGTTACCCCCTTCCTCTCGTCCCTGCGGCCCTCGAGCAACTGCGTACTGCCAAGGTGTTCACTAAGCTGGACCTCCGCAGCGCGTACAACCTCGTGAGAATACGTGAGGGGGACGAATGGAAGACGGCCTTCGTGACCCCTACTGGCCACTACGAGTACTTGGTCATGCCCTATGGATTGGTCAACGCCCCCTCCGTATTTCAAAACTTTATCCACGAGGTACTCCGGGAGTTCCTTCACCACTTCGTCGTCGTCTACATAGATGATATTCTGATTTACTCCCGGAGTGAGGCCGAACATCGTCTCCACATTGCGGGGGTCCTTCAACGGCTACGGGAACACCACCTGTACCTCAAGGCGGAAAAGTGTTCATTCCATTTGTCAGCAGTACACTTCCTTGGATACATCATAGACCAGGAGGGGGTCCGCATGGATGAGAGGAAGGTGGCTGCAGTTGTGTCCTGGCCAGAACCCACTACCATCAAAGAGCTCCAACGATTCCTAGGTTTCGCCAATTTCTATCGCAGATTTATAAAGAACTACAGCCTTATCACTGCTCCACTTACCAGTCTACTCAAGGGAAAACCACGTACCCTGCTCTGAACTCCAGACTCGGCCGCAGCCTTCCAAAACCTCAAGGACGCCTTCACTCAGGCACCTCTCCTGACCCATCCTGACCCTGATCTCCCTTTCGTGGTGGAGGTGGACGCCTCTACTACCGGCGTGGGAGGAATCCTATCACAACACCACGGTACTCCTCCATTGCTTCATCCCTGTGCCTATTATTCCCGGAAGCTCAGCCCAGCGGAGAGGAATTATGACATCGGCAACCGCGAGCTTCTTGCTATCAAGCTCGCTCTGGAGAAGTGGCGACATTGGTTGGAGGGTGCCAGCCATCAGTTTCAAGTGATAACAGATCACAAAAATCTGCAGTACCTTCGAGATGCCAAGAGACTCTGTCCCCATCAGGCAAGATATTTATCTTAACAGAAACTCTGCAATGGATATTACTATCCAGAATATAGTGAAAACACTATATATTAGCACAGTAGCAAAATCGGCAGTTTAAGACATTAACTTGTAAGCACAAAACACAAGATACTTATCTTTTCTAATAAAAATATGATTTTATTGGATCAAACTAATCTAACATAAACACACGCATTCACACAGGTTGCAGAAAGAGAGGAAAGAATGAGTTTAGAGGAATGAAAATATGAAGTCCCAAGTTTATAGCAATATGTGTAATTGCTTAGACCTGAACAACCATCAATCACTTAATTAACCCTCGTATTGAGTCTCTCAAAGAGGTTATTAAACTTTATATCAAATGCACCAGTTCAGTAGAATCTGGAGGTTGTACTTGCGTTGCCTTTGTGTTGAGGGAATTCCTTTTGGCGCGTCGTTCCAGAAAGGAGGTTTTCCCGAGGTTGTTGATTGGTTGGTTCTGTGGTCCTTTGTGAAATCTTGGGCATTGGCTAAGGATGCGAGTTGTGCGCCGTTAAAGTTCAGGTCAGCGAGGACGTTTGGGTCGGTCGTGGCTTGCACAAAACTTAACTAGAACACGAAACTCTCAACGGAAAGAAATAAAAGAATTAAAGTAAAAGACAGAAGTGTAACGATCTCCTCATGTCTCCTTTAGAGGAGCAGCTGGCATGCAGGCCAGGCAGCGTCGAGACACGGCGGCACGAAGCTGTAGAGTAAGAGAGCAAGGGTATGGAGTAAGCGTAAGAGTAAGAGAGAAGAGCATAAGAGAGCGATTTGATGGTGTCCGGAGTTTTTAAACTCAGCTTTTGGACACATCCCAAATGGTGTCTTGACCAATTAAAACATTGTCCTAACTCAGGGTACTGTTAGTTTCTCCTCCCCACCCATAAATCACAATGGTATCTGATCAGTCCCGTGGTCCCAGTTTTCCCGCTCTTGGCAAAGTTAAATTTGGACATGATTTCGATAACAAGACTAAAATACATTTTACAAAGAACTAAATTACAGAAACATTTCGAGAATGCCATTTCAAGACCATGCATACCAAACACAAATATAAACCATTAAGCTGTTCAATAGTTATCAAAAAGGACATACACAATGAGTGATTAAAACATAATAGACAAATGTGTGAGTTACATATGTGATAAGAAGTTATACATAGAAATGATGAGTTGCTCATAAGTTCTTTAGCATAATTCCAGGTGCATATCTAAATGGAAAGGCAGTTCTATGCCATATTGTGACCACAAGGATGTGTTCTGTGAGGAACAAAGAGGTCAAGAGGGTGTAGAAGGAATTTCAGGCTCTGTCCTCTGAGTGGGGGAGCCCACCAACCACAGTCTCTACTAGTGATTTCCCTCATGTGATGTCCAAGATGTGCATCTCTTTGACCATTAATCTTGGTTACTTGCCCAAAAGTTGACAATCTCCTTCCTTGCGATTGTTAACAAGTGTCCTATTGTGTTAATGTTGCAAGTTCCTAGTTTTAAGCTTCTAGTTACTTGGTTGCTTCCAGCTGGCTGGCACCAAGGTATCAAATGTCAGATTTATGATGGGGCCTCTTGTGGAATTTGAGTCCTTAGAAGTGTTTTAACTTCTAATCGAATCTCCTGAATTGTCTGATTCGCGCTGAGATCCTACAATATTCAATGGTGACCCACCTGCACACAAGCAAACAAATTATAAAAAACAAACAAACAAAATATATATATTTCTTAAACATTATTACAAGAGAAAATTAATAATAATATATTATATAATATATAATAATAATAATAATAAGAATAAGAATAAGAAAATTACTTGCGCATGAATCCTACTTGTCTCGTTTAAGAACACCAGGGTGCTCAGACCCGATTTTCCCTTAGCCATGTATGTGATACATTTTTTGATTCTGTAAATTTTGGCATTTACGTTGTCAGTATGTTTTGGAGATGGGTCTGGACCCAATTGATTTGTCCTGTAGTCCTCCACAAATTTTGCTGTGCACAAAGAATAATGAGGAGAGCCAATTGTCAGTCAACACATTGTACACACTCATTGTGCATGCATTACATAGTGACTTTAAATTATACATTTGTGTATCTAGTATATTTTGAAGTCACTGTTTAACACTAGAACTACCATCGCCGGTCATTTGACCGTTTTGAATTTGATATCTGCAATAACTTTGTTGAAATGATAAATACAATCCTGCTGGTACCTGACTTTTCCTAAAAGTGTCTGTATTTTCATTTAAAATGTTTTTCATATAAATTACACAAGGCAAAAAAAAAGAACATATTTGGCGTTCTAAGACCAAAGCAAAAACACCCAGTTCGAATCTGCATAGCATCAGAAATCTGTTTGACAGCTCCGTTCTACTGGTTAAACTAACTTATCAGAACACAAGAAAAACAAACCCTGCGCAAGTATTATGGACGTTTCATTCAGAAAGCACAGACTATTGTCAACATATACAATTACTTAAATATTCTGGTCGGGGTGTGCTGATAATTTGGAGTAGATCAGATCACTTTGATTGCATGCACCGTTACTTAAAAATGTACTTGTGGTCGATTGCAGGTATATTTTCAAGTTACTCAAAAATATACTAGGAGTGTGAAGATATATTTTTAAGTAAATGGTCAAAGTTGAATGTAGAATGACATTTTCATAAAAGATTGACAGTTTAATCTTTAATCTTTAAGAATTGAGAATTCATCTTTTGCAATTGAGAGATGAATGCTTTTATTGTATTGATATGTCTTTTAAAAACAAAAAAAGACCAAACTGTACATTTAAACAAGTTTAATTCAGACTTACTATATTCCAAGTAAGACGCTGTTTGGACATGCATTGCATAGTGAATTACTTTAAATTATACATTCTGGTCTCTAGTATATTTTCAAGTAAGACACTGTTTAATGCAGTGAGTGTACTTTCAACAGTTGTTTAAACACTACACATCTTGAGAGAATCTGCAATTTGAGATTTTGTCCTAAAGACAAGCGGACATTTTGACCGCTAGATTCCAAACTCTATTTCTTTAATGATAAATAATGACCGCTTGCGGCAGTTCTAGTAGTTATGGAATTCTGGCACTTCTAGTGTTAATGCACAATGACATTTCAGAAAACATCAAGATAAAACAATGCAAGTGTACTCACTCAGTGTCGACTCATGATAGCTTTCTTCAGGAATTTGTGTCTGCTGGCTGGTGGAGGGCTCCAAATCGGTGGAGGAAGGCTGCACGGTGGAAGTGTGAGGGTCAGACTCGACAGAAGATATCAGCCTCCTGGTTTCCTTTGTTAAGCGGCCTGCACCCCTTGATTCTGACCTCCTCTTCAAACGCCGGTACTTCTGCGTAAGGTCGCGCAGGGCACCGGTCAGCGTGTCCGCTTTGCTGTTAAGGCTGCTGATTTGAAGCCTTAACTTTTCTTTTTTTTTTGCAGCCAGGGTTGCTACACTCTTCCTCCTCATCATCCTCCTCTTCAAACGGCACATCAGCTTCATCCAAGTCTGGTCTCAAATCCAGGGTGCTAACAATTGACACCGGGTTCGTGGCCCTAAGTGCAGCAATCTTTTCTATCACCCTCTTCCTCCTGCAGTACCACACTGCGTTTTTTTTTTTTCCTGAAATGGTTAGCTCCGTGTGTCGTTTGAGGTGCCGGTCTATCCGGGTTGTTGGTTTCCCACAGCCAGGAACTGGGCATAGGCAACCCTGGATATTGATTCTCCTGGACCCCAGTGCCAGCAGAAGCTTTCTCTCATCCTTGTTATGAATTTTGTGGAATACCACCAAATGCTGGCTCATTCGAGCATACATTCTTGTACAAAGTGGGCAATTAAAAACAGGCATTTTTTGTTTTCGATAGATCTTGAAGAAAAAGCTTCAATAGGCAAACTCGCAATGATGTCTGCATCCAACAAAGCTTAACTCAGTACTGAGAGCATGAGGGGTTTTCTTGCAGAAGCTATGTCAATTTGAGTATAACTTGAAGTAAGCCACCATGTAATGCATGTACACTTACTTCAAAATTGAAAGGAGGGGGTGGAGGTATAATTTCAAGTAATTTTACAAGCATTAAATAGTCTCTTACTCTAAATGATACGTTCACGCACTCTATTCAATTTTCAAGTAAGTCACTGTTTAATGCAGTCTCAAGTATACTTTCAAGTAAGACACAGAGCATTGATTGTACATGAATTACATAGTGACTTACTTTCATTCTATGATTTTTTCTTCTTATTTTTTTTCAGTGTTTTTGTGAGGACAAAATGAGTGACAGTGGTGTGGTAACATCCGGACTAGAAATAAGCGATGTTGTGAGTAGAAATAAGACACTTCATAAACCAAAATGTGAATAATTCACATTTCATTGTTTTTTTATTTTGTTTTTTTCATCCCACAGGCAACAACCGTGCTTATCAGCCGCACTGTAAGTTGAGTACACTTGTCAATAAACAGTGCATCTGTTTTTTTAGACAGAGATTATTGTATGATGTCCAGTTGGACAGCTTTTGAATGATGTTATTTTGCAGGACAGTGAGCACCCCTCTTCTTCTGAGGATGAGATCCTCTTCCTCCTCCTCTTCCTCTTCCTCGTCCACCCCCACCTCCTCCGCCACCCCCTTTGCCAGTTCTTCCTCCTCCGCAGGAGTTTGATGAAGTAATGGAAATATTATAATAATATATTATAGAATAGTATAGTATTTTATTATATTATAAATGATATAGCCTGTCAAACTCTCTAGTTGCCATTGTTTTGTTAATTTTTTGTTTGATTTTTATTTCTCTCCAGTATTTCGCAGACGACGAGGAAGAGGATGACTGAGTTTTGTTTTTTTTTGTTTATAAACATTGTATATATCATTATGGTCTTCACTTCTCGTTTTGTATCTTCCCGTATGTACTGTGTGCTTACAGTATAGATGGAGACCAGATGAAGAAATCATCCATAACGTGCTCCCGGCTGGGTTAGAACCTATATTCTCATGATCAAAGGGCCCAAACCAATATAAAGAGCATAACAGTGACCAATACTCCACAGAACATGTGAATTTAGATCTCCATTTATGCCGTAACCACACAGAACATCTTGACACCATATCTGCCCCTGTCCAATAGGTTGCTTATGTACTTCATCATTCAAGATGTTCTCTGTGCCTACAACATAGATGGATACAAAGTATATAAAGTGTTGTCTAAAGTGGACATTTAGTCAAAATTTACCCAAGTTCTGTGGAGTAGTGGTCAGTGTGGACCTTTTTTTTTTTGTTTTGGGCCCTTTGCTCCGGAGAGCATGGGTTCTAACCCAGCCGGGACCACCCTGAAGTTATGGATGATTCGTCCATCTGAAAACTATTTTGATATTGACAATACAATAGTGATATTGACAATAAGGGGCCCAACCGTCCAGGGGGAAGCCTATAGGGGTCCTGTCAAATAAGTTACAGGTGGGATGCTGTTTTCGACTTAGACATTTTCAGCCGGTGAATCCCTGTAACGAATTGGGGATTTCAGCATATCTGCTGAAGTCCACAATTCCTTACAGGGATTCAACGGACTATTGTACGAGGTCAAACCTACTGTACACCCCTCAGGGGACACAGCACAACACACTGATGTACATTACAGCCATTAATTATGCTTAATTTGCATAAAATTCAGCCGTCCAGGGGGAAGCCTACAGGGGTCCTGTCGAATAAGTTACAGGTGGGATGCTGTTTTCGACTTAGACATTTTCAGTGGGGGATTTCAGGGGGATTTCAGCATATCTGCTGAAGGCCAGTGAGTAACTTATTAAGCAACAGGGTGGATGCTGACTTTGACCGGATGTATCTCGGGGGCTAAGCCGACTTGGGGCTCCATACTCTGGGCTCTTGGGGGTCCCACTGGCACCCACCCCACCATGCCCAGAGTTTGGAGCGCCAACTCGGCTTTGTTCCCAAGATACACCCGGTCAAATTTCCACAGGAACGAAGCTGACTTGGGGGTCCATACTCTGGGGTCATGGGGGTCCCATATGTACCTCCCCACGCCCGGAGTATGGAGCTCCAAGTCGGCTTTGTTCCAAAGATACACCCGGTCAAAGTCCCATCTTTGACCAGGCATAACTCCTCCACCCCCCGATGCCCAGAGTTTGGATCTCCAACTCAGCTTAACTCCCAAGATACATCCGGTTATACATAAGAGACTTTTGGACAAAACGGTCGATATCTCGGAAAGGACGAGTCCCAGCGGATCGTCCTTCGGGGTGGTGAGGGGGCCCTCTCAGACCCTAAAGTCCTGAGCCTCTGGGACACTTCCTTCTGAAGTGCACCCTTTCCTGTTGGCCCCCGTATCTTGGCCTGTGGGGGCGCTAGAAGCACGGGCTAGGGCGCGTTGGAGAGGGCCCCTCGGGACTTTACTTTGGCCCCCGAGTTATAGCCGTTCTAAGTTTGGAGCCCTGCTGCAACTTATTTGACAGAGCGCCTATAGGCTTCCCCCGGACAGTACATTAATGGGTCATATTTCATAACTACAGTGCTTTTACGAGGTGAAACCTACTGTACACCACTCAGGGGACACAACCCCACTCACTGATGTACAATACAGCCATTTATTATGCATAATTTGCATAAAATTCAACCGTCCAGGGTGAAGCCTATAGGGATCCTGTCAAATAAGTTACAGGCGGGATGCTGTTTTCTGACTTAGACATTTTCAGCGGGTGAATCCCTGTAACTAATTGCACTGCATGAAAAAGGGGGTTTTCGTCAGTTAACGACACTGTAAATTGTCGCAGAAGTTTCAGGTTAACGGCTGTTCACAGGAATGTGGAGTTAGCACAGATAATTGTCGGGAACTGCCAAAAATTGATGTGGAAGCCCCCCCACCCACCCATCTCCCGATTCATGTCACCTTGGCCTGGGTGTAGCTTTTATATGTAAATGATTACTGGAGCTATACAATGGAAACCAGGGGAAGGGGGGTGGCTTGGGAGACTCACTGATCTAGAGTTGGCTTACCTGTTTCTTTGTCTTACACCGTATCCCAACTACACATAACGCCGCGACATGCAATAAAATTTTATTTTTCATGTTAAACAGTTTTTTAAACACATATCATTAAATCCTGATATCTTAATCCTGTAAATAAAGCTGTAAGGGTGTACTTTAAGCCTTTAAGTCTAACTATAACTAGAAAACATTTTGGTAAACAGCTAAAATATCAAAATGTGCCTATGGCCTAATTTTATAGACCAAACTGTATATAAAAGTAGTTTGTACAAACGTGGATTTTCCTTATTTTAGCTGTTTACCTAAATGTACAAGGTGCGAAATCGAATTAGCATATGAATGAAACCACCTTGGATTTTCGACAGTACCTATTGGTTGAAAGCACAACTTTCAAAAATAGAATGATCACTGTGACTGGCTGAGATGTGTTGTCGTCATTGGTCAATCTGATAAATAGGCACTTAGGTGGATGAATAGGCTGTTCGTGGGATTTGAGGAAGACTACGGTGAAGAGTAGTCTTCCCCCCATATGATCCATCGCACAGCCTATGCGTCATATGGCAACTTATTTGAATGGGCCGACGTCCGGCGAAGTGCCTAAGGGTCCTAACTCAGGTTCCCTTCCTGAATGATGGAATTCCGAAGAACTATCTCGGCTCCAAGGGGTGTAACCCCTGTAGACAGCCGGCCCCCACCCCCTGGACCCTAACTAATCACCGCAGGGCACAGCGGGAGGGAGTGGAGGCTGGCCCCAGGCTAGAGCAAGCCGCCTATTCGGGTACGCATCTGCATTGTACTTGCCCCACAGTGAACCGAGGCCCTCATTGAAGGCACTTCCACTTCGTCTTACCCGGTAGGGTATTAACAAACAATGTAATGGAGGCGCTATTTCATGCCATTAACATATCCCTTCATGAGGGGGTTCATCCTGGAAAAACCGAGAGGCGTTCCAATCATATGCTTCAGAGGCTGTTTAATTTAGGATAGATTTCCGGAGAACCATCTCTGTGTTGCCACCTTCTTAACCGGATCACACCTTTGCCGACTCCTATTCCCGCCAGGCCCCCAACCTCCCCCGCCAGAAGGAGAGGGCCAGGGATCCCGACAAGAGCCATAATCAACTCAGGGCCCCCACCTGAATGATGGGGTTCCAAAGAACCATCTCATTCCGCTTATTTGCCATTACCATCATTTACCGTCATCACAGCAGGGCCGAGTAAAACACCCTTAGGATGTCAACCGAGTAGAGAATGGTTCTCCGATTCAGTAGCCTTGAGAAGGTCTTCACCCTGGCCCTGCTAAGTCCCATTTTAGCCAACACAGTGAAGTTTTCTGAAGGCCATAGGCCACGTGCTCCCAGAGGGAATCCGTAGACTTGTACCTCCAGTACTTTCAAGCCCCGTGCAATCATATTCTTATGAGGCCCATAATAGTCCACTTTTTCCTTTCCCGCCCAGGAAAGAGTGTCTGGTGCCATTTCGTAGCAGACTGTCACATCCAAGGCTAAGGCGAGAGAACCCTGGACGAGCGGGGTCCGGAATCTCCATTCTGTGTGCACCGTCCAACCAAGGCCCCTTGCCTCTTCTGCGAGTAGGTTGCATAATTTGTTGTGCCTTTTGATTCTGGCCGCTTGAACTGCTGGGCACTGTCCAAGGATGTGTGAGGTGGATTCCAACCCGTGGGGACACTGCCTGCAGGCTGCCGTGGTTTTGCATCTTCCTCTGTACCAAAATTCCAGGGTGGGGTACACACCAGCATGCAACTGAAGGGCAGCGATATAATGCTTGTTCTTGAAGTCGATTGGCTTTCCCAGGCACAACCCAGGCAGCCCTGTGCACCTCAGGAATTCCTCCGACCTCCAATCACATGAGCTAGGGTAACTTGTGGTCATCGAGCCGGTGTCACTCTCGCTTGTCGCCAAGACCTTCCTTCCGTACTGCCTGCCTTAATCCACACCCTTTTGAACTTTGATTCTGCACGGGGACTTAGCATCAGATTCCTCACCAACGAATCTGATGCGCAGGCGAGGCGAATGGTTCGCCGTGTCGACCGAGCTTACAGATTCCCAGGCCACCGTCACAGTTACTTGCATAAAGTAGTCCGTCACAGGTAGAAGGCGGAAGGTGCAGCCACTCCTTCACCGCCCACCGACCCTGATTGTCCCATCCAGGTTTCAAAGCACACCATCGCTGACCCCACAGAGGTCAGCTTGGTAGTATAGCCATGGAATGGCACATTGATTTAGGAGGGTCACTTTTTGATGAGGTTTCTTCAAAAAGTGATGCTCTTCTTTGCAGTGCTGGATGAGGCCATTATTCTCCTGGCACCCGGGGCTAGGACGGAACCGCCTCTGTCTAGGGTGTAAGGGACAGGCTTCGGTTAGCCTTTTTGTGATCACCCTGGTGAAGAGTCTTAAGATCATCGAGCCGATGGTTATTGGTCTCCAGTTCCCAATCTCCATCACCGCTTCCTGGCCCGATGTCTTAGAAATTAGTACCGTACGACTTTTCTTTAGACGGGTAGGGATGACACCCGTGAACCACCACATGTTAAACAGTTGTGTGAGAGTCTCGCATTTGGGGTCCCATCTCAGAATGTCCTGCTTCTCGATCCTATCTGGGCCCGATGCGGATGTGTTCGAAGCATGATTGAGGCTATGTTTGATCTCGTCAGTTTAGATGGACCCAGAGAGATGAGTATTGTTCGCCCTCTCGACAGCCATAAATCAACCCAGCCTGTAAAGGGAGATGGTACTTCCCACTTGCTCTTATAAAAATCATGGATGGTTTCCTTGGGTATTGGACAACGCTCGGTGTTCTTCCCGTCCAATATCACCTTAGCAAGATGGGCCTGGTCCTTCTTTAAAAGGAAACTTCTATCTATTCTATCATTGTTTGCGTTGCCGCCTCAACCAGCGCAGGTAGCCGTTTGCAGCCTTCCAACCATGCTGCGAGGACGCGATGGTATTCCGTGCTGTCCCCCTCCACCTCGTTCACCATTTGTTGGGCTTTCCGTTGGAGTACGACCAAAAGGCCACCCTCTGGCAAGTCGGGTTGGTCCGGAGGGTTTGACGAACTTGCTGGGGGCTCCGACGGTCCCTCCCGTACTCTCGCTGTGCTGCGTCTGGGACACTTAGGAGGGGCCTCTTCGCCCGAGACCTCTCTCCATGTGCTTGCCAGGGCCGCTTGAGTTCCTGTTTCTTCCTCTGTCTGCAACTGTGCAGAACTGCATCTTTTCCTGCTCTCCATTATCCTTTTCTGGTTCTAAATCTCAGGGTGGACGTGCAGCTCATGTATACTACACACTCACTTAGTGGCAAAGCTCCTTGTGCATCCATCACACTTAGCGGTTCCCACAGCCGCTGGGGCTTTTGGTCCCTTACATTTAGGGACATGACATACGCACCGGCCCGGAGGCAACCGGCTATCCCAGGCCGATGGAAGGGTCCGGCGTTAGGGTATCGTCACCTCTAGGCGGGATTCTGACTTAGAGGCGTTCAGTCATGATCCCGCAGATGGTAGCCTCACACCAGTGGCTCATCAGCCAAGCACACTCATCAAATGTCTGAACCCATGGTTCCTCTCGTACTGAGCAGGATTACTATTGCAATGACGGTACAATCAGTAGGGTAAACCTAACCTGTCTCACGACGGTCTAAACCAAGGGTCACCAAACTTGATCCTGTAGGGCCGGTGTCCTGCAGAGTTTAGCTCCAACTTGCCTCAACACAGCTGCCTGGAAGTTTCAAGTATACCTATTAAGACCTTGATTAGCTGATTCAGGTGTGTTTGATTAGGGTTGGAGCTAACCCCTTAAACTAAGTAAGTTTTATCGAAAACAACTATTCTGTGATAAAGTAATTCATATGAAACCAAGGAGATGTCTAGTCTATCCAGTTGCAGCTAATTATATGGTAACAATTTATAATAACGTTCAGTTGTAAGTCTTTTATAAGTGATTATTAGTTAATGATGAAATAATCATTTGTTAATGTTTTGTTAATTCATGTATGTCATTTACAAATAATTAGTTAATGCTGAACTAATTATTTACAAAACATGACTATGTGTTTATAAATTATTGTAAGTACTATGCTAACGATTTACCCGAAAAATGGCATATCATGAAACAATCAAACAGATCCTTAGTAAATGGTTAAAAAATGGGGGTGACAGTTAAGGGGTGTTTTAGTATGGTTTCTGTTTGTATTCAAAACTCTATATGAGACCAGTGTGGTGTGTATCGACAAGAGGAGGTGCCAATAAAAGGTCCGTACACCATACTAATCTAGCAATACAACTGATCAGATTATGATAATAATCAATAATGAAGTCAATAATCATCAAGTAAAAGCAAGGATAGACAAAGCTGGATAGTTATATGCTAAACCCCAAGCAAAATAGGAAAATAAAGCCCATATTTACAACTTAGAGACGTGCCATCATCTCCACTCTCTAAGACATAGGGAGCCCGCTGCAGTCACCGTGGAAGACCAACACGTATGTCCGAGAAATGCCGGGCGATGTGCACTAATCCCACGGCTGAGCTTCCACTGTGCCAGCAAGAAGTCCCATCTTTTATACTTTAAATTTAGGTGCAGTTAAAGACAACCTCCAAGTGAGAGAGAGCATCAAGTTGATCAGGCTTGATCATCTCCCCACGTGGGTGCACATCATTCTAATTTCAAGAAATGATGATCCGCTACTGGTTATTTCAAAAACCTGTAGCCATACCCCATAAAGCGTCATAATAAACTGTTTGTTCTAAACTAGTGATAAAACTTATCTATCTGAGGGCAGAGGCCGACACTTTCCCAGGAGGCCAGATGTCCTCAGGAGAATAGCGGTACTGAGTTGCACCAGTCATTCTCCTTAAAGCCCCCCCTCCCACTGTGCTCACACTCCTTTCATATTGTTTATCTCCGTTGAGCGCACAGAAGCACACAAATGACCCATCTCTTACATTCGGTCCCTCGCTCAACGGAGAATCAAACTATGAATACATGTTATGCTTATTCTCCTAACATAACAGAAAATATGTTAAATGCTGTGAGTAAAATAAAGAGAATTAGTACAATTACTATAGGACTCCCTCTGTGTCGATCATCTCCGTTGAGTGCCCAAAAGGCACACAAATGACCCATCTCTTACATTCGGTCCCTCGCTCAACGGAGAATCAAACTCCGAATACATTTCATACGCATTCTTCTAACATAGCAGAAAATATTAATGAAGAATATAGAAAAAGTAAAACACAACACAAATGTATGCTTGCTCTCTTGAAGCAACACACACACAGTTTGCATTGGAGGATCCTCAGATCCTTCATTCCCCCTCTTAATCATATATGACAAAACTAAATAATTATTGCAAGCAAACCTTGATAATCTTTATCAAAACATCTTTAACCCTCATGTGGTGTTCATGTCATTTTTGACTGGAGAAGATTTTCTTTTTCCTGAAAATACTAGTTAATGTTATCGCATTGAACTGAAACTTAGTGACTTTGTTCACAGAGACTATAACAACTAGTCCACATTTTTTATTTATTTATTTTTCACTTTTTTGTGTTGTTTTTTTCACCTTGTTACACCTATGGTGTTCCCGGTCAAAAATGACAGGCCTATACAAAATAGCTTATAAATCCCTTGTTATGCTATATTATCCCCAAAAATTGGATTCAATCTTTTTATCAACTTGTTTTCTTTCAATTAGGACTGGTTTTGTATTCAATTTTCAAACAGTTTAATTGTAGGAGTCATTTATCCGAGCTTATGCACCTCAGTTTTTGAGTGAAAAAAACATTATTTGTTAATAATTTTTTCAATATTGAGAAAAATATGAAAATAAATTGCACTGTTGATCATACTAGTCTACTTTAATGTTTAACCAGGAAATTTATTTTGAAATGCTTTTATTTTGTACAAAATGACACAGAGTCACACTTGTGGTGTTCCTGGTCAAAAATGACGAGCCTACACAAAATATCTTATAAATCACTTGTTATGCTATATTATCACCAAAAATTGGATTCAATCTTTTTATCAACTTGTTTTCTTTTAATTAGGACTGGTTTTGTATTTCATTTTCAAACGGTTTAATTGTAGGAGTCATTTATCCGAGCTCCTGGTCATTGAAAGTGAATGGTGGAGACTGAAAATCAGAGAAAAATTTAGTTGTCAGGAGCATGTTTATCATGTTCACATATGTATATGTGTGCTTGCAGACATAGAGCCATTGGACATGTGCATGCATGGATACATGTATGCCACACACACACACACACACACACACACACACACACACACACACACACACACACACACACACACACACACACACACACACACACACACACACACACACACACAAACTATTTTCTGAAAGAAACATTCTTTTTCACAGTGATATTTTTTTTTAATCTAATATCCATTCATCAATCTGACATTACCACATTCGAACACACACTCACACACCTAAACTCACACTCACACACAAACTGGATGTGACTGCAGTGACCCTGCTTCAAAAGAATCTCTCTTTCATGTTCTTGTTTCATCACACCTTCCAGACAAAATCTTATGACATTTTGTTTTGGAACTGTGATGTTCTCATTTTTTTTTTTACTTAAAAAATTAGATGCCTACTCTCAGATAAATGAGGCCCACAATTAATTAGATGCAAATAGAAATATAAAACCAGTCCTAATTGACAGAAAACAAGTTGACAAAAAGATTGAATCCAAGATTGGGTGAAAATGTGGTTAAATGAGTGATTTATAAGCTATTTTTTATAGGCCTGTCATTTTTGACCGGGAACACCATAGGTGTAATAGGATTTTGAACACCACATGAGGGTTAAAAAGTTTGGATGGCCAGTCCATACTTTTCCCTTCTACATGTTCAAAAGAACAGGTCACATCTGTCATACCGCGTACCAGCGTCTGTTGGGGGAGTGTGTCTAACATTAGGTCATAGCCTGAATGTGAATGGCCTTGTGACAAACAAGCATCTGATAAGATAAATCAACACTCTTATGGAAATGTACAAGAGTAAGATGATAGACACTCCTGAAACAAGGACTAAAGCCTTTAAAATCATTGCAAAGTGGCCCCAATATTGATCCAAATTATGTGCCCTTAATGAAGTTTAGCTTCTTGTCTTAGCATTTCAGTATCAGGGTTTTAATGTCCTAGTAATTATTCAAATTGTCTGGCAAGTTTATCAATTTAAAAGTAGAACTGTCAGTTGGAGTGCACCATTTAAAATCAAATCAGTTACAGGTAATAAATGTGCATACCAATTCCATGATGTATTGAACCAATGAAAAATTCCCTTAAGGGTCTTTAAGATTTAACCAAAGTCACATCACTATGACTTTTTAGTCATGACAAATCATTAAGTGATGTTTTATTAACAAGTTTCGGGAGGAGCTCGTGCAGATAATTAACACGGCCAATACATCATTAGTAATCAGTCTCCCTATTTAATCAACACAGGGAAAATCCCTATAAATAACACAACAATCCTACCTTCATCATCTCTTGTCTCGTCAAAAACCTCCAAGTCAGCTCCATTAAAGGATACCTTAGCGGGATCCAATTTTTCCACAAACTCGCATATGGCTCACCTTCAGCTCAAATTACTAATTCCCAGACTGCCCTACTCATCAAGGGTATACAAAAAAAAACACCCCACCCGCCCAGATACCCGCCAACCTATAACACTAAAAATACTAACCAAATGTATCTCCATCCTCCGCAAAGGCTACCAATCCATCCACACCGCCCGTACGCTAGACGCCATGTTCATCCTGGCTTTCTTCGGCTTCCTCAGATGCTCCGAGCTCGCCATAACATCCAACTTTAACCCAGCCATCCACCCAACTGTCTACGATCTAGCAGCATCAGGTAACGAAGCCATCTCCTACTTCATAAAACAAAGCAAAACAGACCAGTCAAAGCGAGGCCATTTTGTGTACATTTTCAATCTCCAGTCACCCATCCAACCTTTCCAAAACCCTCCTACCCTTCCTCCAGCTCAGGAAATCACAAGCAAAAAACCCTTCCGACCCCCTTTTTACAGACGACTCCAACCGTCCTGTCACCCGTTTCTGGTTTCAGAAACATCTCAAGTCTATCATACTCCTTTCTGGCACCCCCGCCGATAATTTCTCCAGCCATTCCTTTCGAATCGGCGCAGCAACAACAGCAGCCCAAAAGGCCTCTCACAGCAGCAAATCCAAACTCTCGGACGCTGGTCGTCAGAAGCTTTCAAAAGCTACATTCGATCAGACCGCTCCCACATTAAAGAAGCCCACCAGACCCTAATCAGCTAAAGCATCTATCCCTTTCCATCCCCTTCCACCCGCACTATCCACACAGCCCCTCGCCAACAATCCCATAGTACCCTCTTTTAGTTGATCCTCAAACCTTTCCTTCACATCCCGCCACAGCTATGTCTGCTCCCGCAGGAGCCTTTACCAATTTACCCTCAGCCACCGCAGCTCCGCTACCAATAATTCCCCACTGATTCAGCACCGCCAGTTCCCACTGAAGCCCCTAGCCTTATTCCCAAACTGCAGCCGCAGCGTTCGCTACCGCTAGAGCCCCTTTTTCTTAACCTCCCTCTGCCGCAGCAGAGCCTGCTTCCGCAGAAGCCTCTACCCCTTTCCCCCGCACCGCAGCGTCAGCTCTTTCAGGAGCCTTAGCCTTCTTCCCACTCTGGACTAGCAGCGTTCGCTCCCACCTCTATTTATAACCTCTCTCTGCAGCAGCAGAGCCCGCTTCCGCAGAAGCCCTTAACGTTTTTTCCCGCACCGCAGTGTCATCTCCTTCAGGAGCCTTTAGCCTTCTTCCTACTCTGCACCAGCGGAGCGTTTGCTCCCACCTCTATTTATAACCTCCCTCTGCCGCAGCAGAGCCCGCTTCTGCAAAAGCCTCTAGCCCTCTCCCCCCCCCCACCGCAGTGTCAGCTCCCGCAGGAGCCCCTAGCCTTCTTCCAACATTATAGCAGCAGCGTTCGCTCCCATCGGAGCCTCCATTCATAAACCTCCCTCTGCCGCAGCAGAGGCCACTTCCACAGAAGCATGTAGCTTTCTTCCAACATTACAGAAGCAGAGATCGCTCCAGTCGGAGCTACTATTCATAAACCTCCCTCTGCCGCAGCAGAGCCCGCTTCCGCAGAAGCATTTAACCGATTTTTCCCGCACTGCAGAGTCAGCTCCTTCAGAAGCCCTTAGCCTTCTTCCCATTCTGTACTAGCAGCATTCGCTCCCGCCAGAGCCTCTATATTTTAACCCCATCTGCCGCAGCAGAGCTCGCTCCCGCCGGAACCTCTATTCATAAACCTCCCCCTGCCACAGCAGAGCCCACTTCCGCAGAAGCCTCTAGCCCTAATCCCTACACCGCAGTGCCAGCTCCCGCAGGAGCCCTCAGCCTTCTTCCACACTGCAGCAGCAGCGTCCGCTCCCGCTGGAGCCTCTACTAATAAACTCCCTCTCCCGCAGGAGCCCCATCCACTTTTTAAAAGTGCCCCACTGCCGCAGCAGTCGCCTTTCCTTAGTAGTTGTCCTATTTTTTACCCCAGCAGTACCCGCTGGAGCTCCTCCCTCATCTCCATCACGCACCAACGCCCGCAACTACAGCGAACGTCCAGCATCCCTTAAGTCCAAGCCTCTTTGGGGTGCTGTTTTGGCTGCTGTCCTGCAAGTAATTACTAGCCTTTTGGGGAGCGCTTATAGGGTTCGGGCCAGTGCTGAGCACGGACCCCTCCCTCTGGGCGGGGGAGAGCCCCGGGCTCGGGAATTACCACCGAGCTCGAGGCCCTCTCCCGGACAGCACGCCAAACACGCACAACCTTTCGCTCAGTTTATTATCAGTAAGAGGGAACTCGTGAAATTACATCATGCCATGTTTAACCATATCTTGCAGCATGATGCTAATAAACCACCCATGAATTGGTCTGACTGACTCACATGACAAATATATGACTTAAACACAACCTCAGCAATATAAAATGACTGATATCTCTTTTGTAGCCCAGAATGCATCTATCCATGAAATGTCTCAGTAGTCAGTTCTCGCTGAGTTGTCTCAGTAGTCGGCTCTTGAAATGTCTCTGTAGCTTGTTCTGTTCTTCCCAAAGAACCATCTTGAGTTTGAAGATTGTGAAGTTCTGTCTCTCTCTCTGAAGTTCCCTGAAGTTCCTGTTGTTCTGTGAGCCATTGTTTGTCGACCCAAACTGCCCCCTTTATGATAAGGCTTGAACCTATCAGCAAATTTCTCGAAGGTCGTCCACAGACTTGATCTCCAAAAACTCAAAAAACAAGAGAACGGAAAACAGAGACTGTTCTTTTGAAAAACAAGATTGTTCATACTTCGTTGGAATTATTTTGATTCCATTATAACCTCGATAGATAAATGAAGAACATAGAGACCATCTGGCAACTAGACTGTAGTGCGGTGAAAGCTAATCATCGTAGCCCCCCACCCGCCATATCTTCATCATGAGGTTGGCCCCCAAGTCACTAAAAGACAAGGTTCTTCTCATGACTCCTTTCTACAGCATTTGCCAGATCTCATTTAAAATTAATGAGCAAATTCACAATGTCTAATATGTATCCATTTTGCTTGGGGTTGCTAATAATAAACTCTTATTTTTGGCACAATGTTATGTCCACCCACCCTCTGGAAGTTTTTTCTTTTTTACGCATCGTTAAGCCTGAATTTAAAAACAAATCTATATATCAGAAGAAAATTTGAATTAAGTGCACACTTGCCATAGTAAGATCTCTCTTGGCAACTTGACCTTCAGCCAAAACTGAGCTGATAACTCATTTTATGCACAGACAGAGAAGCACGTCTAACCATGTTAGCCCTGACGTGCCATATTTACCAGTATAATCTCAGAGTGTGATTAACTTTTTCAAATGACAAATGTCATTGTTGGTACTATAAAAATCCAATGAAGTCCACAGACTTCCTGACATACCTGACCATTAAAGTGTTTTCCCTCTGGTCAACATCAGTATTGACTGATGTTCCCCTCTGGGAATGATGTCTCAAACCAATATTTAACGTTTGATACTATTGACCACAAAATTCTTTTAAATAGACTTGAAAATTATGTAGGCATTAATGGTAGTGCACTGGCATGGTTCAAATCGTACTTATCAGACCGTCATCAGTTTGTGGCAATAAATGAAGAGGTATCATTTAGATCGCAAGTGCAGTATGGAGTACCTCAAGGCTCAGTACTAGGGCCATTACTTTTTACGCTTTACATGTTACCCTTGGGAGATATCATCAGGAAACATGGTGTTAGCTTTCATTGTTACGCTGATGATACTCGGCTCTATATTTCTTCGCAGCCCGGCAAAACATATCCATTCGAAAAACTAACAGAATGCATAGCTGATATTAAAAACTGGATGGCGAATAACTTCTTACTGCTAAATTCTGAAAAAAACAGAGGTATTAATTATTGGACCTAAAACCTCCACAAGTAATAACCTTAAACACAGTCTAATACTAGATGGCTGCTCTGTAAATTCGTCATCATCAGTTAGGAACCTAGGCGTCCTATTCGATAGCAATCTCTCCTTTGAAAGCCACATTTCTAGCATTTGCAAAACCACATTTTTCCATCTTAAAAATATATCAAAATTACGACCTATGCTATCAATGTCAAATGCTGAAACATTAATTCATGCGTTCATGACCTCAAGGATAGATTATTGTAATGCTTTATTGGGTGGTTGTTCTGCACGCTTAATAAACAAACTCCAGTTGGTCCAAAATGCAGCAGCTAGAGTTCTTACTGGAACCAGAAAGTATGACCATATTAGCCAGGTTCTGTCAGCACTGCATTGGCTCCCTATAAAACATTGTATAGATTTTAAAATCTTGCTAATTACTTATAAAGCCCTTAATGGTTTAGCTCCTCAGTACTTGAGCGAGCTCCTATCATATTATAGTTCCTCACGTCCGCTGCGTTCTCAAAATTCTGGCATTTTGATAATACCTAGAATATCAAAATCAACTGCGGGCGGCAGATCATTTTCTTATCTAGCGCCTAAACTCTGGAACAATCTACCTAACACTGTTTGGGAGGCAGACACAATCTGTCAGTTTAAATCTAGATTAAAGACACATCTCTTTAACCTGGCTTACACATAAAAACATTAACACATTCCTATAATTCAAATCCGTTAAAGGATTGTTAGGCTGCATTAATTAGGTCAATCGGAACCGAAAACACCTCCCATAACACCTGATGCACTCGTTGCATCATAAAAAGAATGGCATCTACGCTAATATTAGTCTGTTTCATTCTTATTCCGAGGTCACCATAGCCACCAGACCCATGTATCCAGATCAGATGGTCACTCCAGTCCCCTGGATTTAGTCCGTACCCAGCTTAGATCACGGATCACAACCTGGAGATGACTTCAATAGCCGGATGAGCTCCAGAGACGGATCATCAATAAAGACCTCGCCAACCTAGACGGCCATCGGTGCTACACCACGGGATCCTGATGAGTTCTCTACAATCAGACATTGGTACAAACTGTTGGTTTTTTCTGGCCAGAGGAGAACTGGTCCCCCGACTGAGCCTGGTTTCTCCCAAGGTTTTTTCTCCATTTCTGTCACCTGTGGAGTTTTGGTTCCTTGCCGCTGTCGCCTCCGGCTTGCTTAGTTGGGGACACTTTCCAGCGATATTGTATATTATTTTAACTGAACTGAATGATGATATCACTGAATTCATTGATGAACTGCCTTTAACTGAAAATTGATTGTTTTCAATAATGCGTTACTTGCGTTACCTGCTTTTGAACTTTTCTCCGATTTTTCTAATATTTAACTTCAGCAGATCAGCACAGACAAACATCATGAAAAAATGAGACTTTTTGCCTCCCACTGCCAGCAGTTTACATTCCGGAGACGGGAAAACACAGCTGCCTACTTTCAACAGACAAGAAAGAAAATGCCTCTTCTGGAATCTACTTGCTGCACAAACTGCCACAGACTTTTACAAAGGATTGTGGTTTTAGAAACAAAGTTACTTGCTGGACTTCCAAAACAGGCGGAACACACAGAAGATCATCATCACGGACCCCCTCAGCATACAGCCGGTGAGTCCTGTGAATCTAGTCAATATCGACAGTTTAGAAATGTAGAGGAACAAGCCAAAACTGATCGACACACAAATCTATGGCACAAACAGGGAGCGAGACCCAGCGGCACTCGAGACATCAGACTGTCAAGAGTATCTCGTATTGCTGCGGTATCATCCTCTACCCCAGATATGGCTACGACAAGGCTTGCAAAAACTGGTGTTTTACCACCCCCTATACAGCTAGAAAACAGATTTGAAGCATTAATGAATGTGGGTGAGGAATCCCCAAATGTGACTGAACATGTATCATGTCAGCCAACTGCTAACATTGCTATAAACAGGCGCGCAAGGTCGAGCAGACAGCGGCACTCAGCTCAGAGCGCACCCGAGCCCAGGACTCTCATAGTGGGTGACTCCATTATCAGAAATATCAGTAGCAGAACTACAACTACATGCTGCTGTCCTCAAGCAACCGTCTCTGATGTGAACAAGGAACTTCGGAACATTCTAATGAAGCACAAGACTGCAAATCGAATCATCATCCATGTGGGAAAGAACGATATTCTGAAAGAGCAGTCAGAACTCCTGAAGAAAGATTTTGGTGAACTCATTGAAACACTTCGAAGACTTGAAATTCAGTCGTTCATCAGTGGACCACTCCCAGCAAGGGGAATTAACACGTTTTCACGGTTGCTTGGACTGAATACCTGGCTACAAAGAACCTGCAGTCTAAAAGGAGTCAACTTCATTGACAACTTCAACCTTTTCTGGGGCCATAGACAATTGTTCAAACTGGACGGCCTCCACCCAAACAAACTTGGTGCGAGAGTGCTTAAGGACAATATCTATTTTTCACTCCGGCATCCTTCAGTAGAATGTGTGAGTCCACCCAACATGAATGGCACACACACATTTGGACAAAGTGACGACAGGACATCTTATCAGCTTCAGAGTCATCATGTGGCCAACACAACCAACAAGGACACTGACAACGCCACGCAGCCACAACAAGCACTGCTTATGGACACTTTCCTGGCTGAGCCCTGCCCACAGAGCTTATCACAGACAGACTGTGATGTATTACAACAGCTCCAAGACTCAGCACCGAAGGATGACTTTCTGGTAAACAGTCAGGGAAGCCAGGACAACAACATATTCCAGCCACCGGAAACACCAGAGACAGAGCTCCATTCACCAGACACATTATTCCTCTCTCCAGCATCTCCACTTCTAAGCTTCTCACAGAAAATGGAGGAACTGGTATATGCTGGAACCAGACTCTCCCACTCTTTTGCTGCAAGCCCCCAGTTATCAACTAAAAAACGGCAGGCACCACAACCACCAAAGCCTGTGGGCCCAGCTCACCCTCCTCCTCCAGTGAGAGCTCTCCGGCCGCTGCCACAACGCCAGGGCTCAAACCCTCCTGCATCTACTGTGAGTGAACCAAAAACAACTGATAACAGCTCTCAGTGATATGTGTCGGGTCCCTGCTACGATAGCAGCAACAATCAGGAATGTTTACAAAACAAGCGGGAACCCAGTGTGCCTGTAGCTTTCCCTATTTCTGTTTTAATATGTGATAGAAAGTCTAAGGCCCTTTCAAATCGTACAGTTCACACATCTAATCTGAGGCTTACTAGGCATCAAACTAAGATTGCTCTAGAGACAAAAAGTGATGCCATCAAGCTAGCATTTTTAAATGTTCGCTCACTAAAAAATAAATCACTTCTGATCAATGATTTTATAACCACAAACAACCTGGATTTTATGTTTTTAAATGAAACATGGTTAGAAGACAGCTCTAGTGCAACAGTCCTAAATGAAGTAGCCCCTCCTAACTTTATTTTCATGAATGTCTGCAGAGCTGTCAAAAGGGGAGGTGGTGTAGCTGCCCTTTTGTAAAGATGTCTATGAATGCAAACAAGTGTCATTTGGTCAGTACTTGTCTTTTCAATATCTAGGGATTGTACTGAAAGGTGCTCCACGCATTCTTTTTATCATTATTTACAGGCCCCCAAAATACCCTCCAGCCTTTGTTGAAGAGTTCACAGAACTGCTATCAATGATTTGTTCAGAGTTTGACTGTTTTGCTATTGCAGGGGATTTTAATGTCCACATAGAAAATGCAGAAAGCAAAACTACAAAAGAAATTATAATGGTTTTGAACACGTTTGACCTGATTCAGCATGTGCATGGGCCCACACACAATCGTGGACACACTCTTGATTTACTCATCAGTAAGGGTCTAAACATTTCATCCACTGTTATCAAGGATGTAGCACTATCTGATCACTTCTGTATTTTCTTTGATATATTGATCTCTGCTACCACTGAATCTAGATCAGTCTCTGTCAGAAAGAGATGCATTAACGATAACACTAGTGTGCTATTTATGAAGGCTATATCTTCAATGCCAAGCATTTCTGCAGACTCTGTTGATTTTCTCCTGGAGTCCTTTAACTCAAAAGTTAAGAATGTCATTGATGACATTGCACCTGTGAAGGTCAGACAGATGACTGGCAAGAAATCACCATGGAGAAAATCAACAGCAGTACAGAGTATGAAAAGACAATGCAGGAAAGCTGAGCGGATGTGGCGGAAGACAAAACTTGAAATTCACTATAGCATCTATAAAGACAGCCTTCATGCTTTCAATGTTGAACTAGATAAAGCTAGACAAACATTCTTCTCGAACCTTATAAACAGCAACTTAAACAACACTCGCACTCTTTTTGCTACCGTTGAGAGACTAACAAACCCCCCTAGTCAGATCCCTAGTGAACTGCTCTCTGACAGCAAGTGCGATGAGTTTGCTTCCTCCTTTTCTGAGAAGATCAATAATATCAGAAAGACAATTAGCACACCCTCAAGTTATGCAGAGGTCAGACAGATTCGACCGCAATTTCAAAAGGTCATTATGTCTACTTTTGAAGAAATTGATAGCAACATTTTGGAAGAAACAGTACAGCACCTCAAATTGTCAACCTGCCACCTTGACACATTTCCCACATCTTTTTTCAAAAGTGTGCTTAACTGTTTAGAAGCAGATCTTTTAGAAGTGGTGAACACCTCACTTCTTTCTGGGACTTTTCCAAACTCCCTGAAAACTGCAGCTGTTAAGCCCCTTCTGAAAAAGAAAAATCTTGATAACACCATACTGAGCAACTATAGACCAATATCAAATCTTCCTTTCATAAGCAAGATTATTGAAAAGGTTGTTTTCAATCAGCTGAATCACTACATAAACTCAAATGGATACCTGGACCATTTCCAATCTGGCTTCAGACAACATCATAGCACAGAGACAGCGCTCATAAAGATAATAAATGATATTCGCCTAAATTCAGATTCTGGCAAAATATCAGTGCTGGTACTACTAGATCTCAGTGCTGCGTTCGACACTGTTGATCATAACATTCTTTTAGATAGACTGGAAAACTGGGTCGGGCTTTCTGGGATGGTTCTAAATTGGTTCAGGTCATACTTAGAAGGGAGAGGCTATTATGTGAGTATAGGAGAACATAAGTCTAAGTGGACGTCCATGACATGCGGAGTCCCACAAGGCTCAATTCTAGCGCCGCTGTTGTTCAGCCTGTATATGCTCCCACTAAGTCAAATAATGAGAAAGAACCAAATTGCATATCACAGCTATGCAGATGATACCCAGATTTACCTAGCCTTATCGCCAAATGACTACAGCCCCATTGACTCTCTCTGCCAATGCATTGATGAAATTAACAGTTGGATGTGCCAAAACTTTTTACAGTTAAACAAGGAGAAAACGGAAGTCATTGCATTTGGAAACAAAGATGAAGTTCATAAGGTAAATGCGTACCTTGACACTAGGGGTCAAAAAACAAAAAATCAAGTCAAGAATCTGGGTGTGATTCTGGAGTCAGACCTCAGTTTCAGTAGCCATGTCAAAGCAGTAACTAAATCAGCATACTACCATCTCAAAAACATTGCAAGAATTAGATGTTTTGTTTCCCGTCAAGATTTGGAGAAACTTGTTCATGCCTTTATCACCAGCAGGGTGGACTATTGTAATGGTTTCCTCACTGGCCTTCCCAAGAAGACCATTAGACAGCTGCAGCTCATACAGAACGCTGCTGCCAGGATTCTGACTAGAACCAAAAAATCAGAGCATATTACACCAGTCCTCAGGTCCTTACACTGGCTACCAGTTATGTTTAGGATAGATTTTAAAGTACTTTTACTTAAAGCACTCAATGGCCTAGGACCTACATACATTGCAAATATGCTCACTGTATACAAACCTAACAGACAACTCCGATCACTAGGATCGAGTCAGTTAGTAATATCAAGGGTTCACACAAAACAAGGGGAATCCGCTTTTAGCCATTATGCCGCCCGCAGTTGGAATCAGCTTCCAGAAGAGATCAGATGTGCTAATACATTAGCCACATTTAAATGCAGACTCAAAACTCACCTGTTTAGTTGTGCATTTATTGAATGAGCACTGTGCTACGTCCGAACAGACTGCATTATTTTATGTATAATCATTTTACTGTGCTAATTAATTTTAAAATCAACTTTTTAAATCATCTTAAATGTTCTTAAATTCACTGTTTTTATTGTTGTTAGTGTGATTATTATTTTAAATTTTTATGATTTGTTTGCTGTTGTGATTTTAATTCCTTTTTATGTACAGCACTTTGAATTACCATTGTGTATGAAATGTGCTATATAAATAAACTTGCCTTGCCTTACTTACACACTATGGTACTGTTTAAATACTGTGCAGTTGCTTTGACACAATCTGTATTGTAAAAAGCGCTATATAAATAAAGGTGACTTGACTTGACTTGACTATTAAGACAGCAGTGGCTATTGATAGTGAAAATATTGCCACTTTTAACCAAAACATCTCAGTAACCTTGGAATTTCATAAAATAAAATCACAAATTCACAAAACAGCCCTGAGGGTTCAGGTCTTCCTAATTAAACACAATAGGGTTGCCAAATTGTGTTTTTGACATTACGCGTCAGTTAACTACTTCCCGCATATTTCCTAAAAATCCCCTCGCACATATTGTTTAAACATGACCAAATTAAAAACGCCTAAGTGACAGACACACACTGTGTATCTGTGTGATCAGAAAAGGAAGCAAGGTTCGGAGCCATTTATCCATCTGATAATTTAGAATCAATCAAATCCACAGATTTGCATCTTGGCTTCATCTGTGAGCTGTGAGTGCGGTGTTTCAGCCCGCAGAGGACATGCCGGAGCAGTGAAGATTTCTGCCGTTCATGCGGCGGCAACCGCAGCTGGCTGGTCAGCAAGGGTTCATCCATCTCACCTCTTAGTGAGGAAACCACTCTGCTGCCAATCTGCTCCAAAGTCCTGCACAACACCACCAAAGGCATAACGGGAGTCCATGTAGATTTCAGCATTTCAGCTGTTTTGCCGTTTGCCAACTCATATGTTAGAGCAACCAAATTAACTGACACTAAGACTTTTAGTCTATTGTTTCCGCTCAACCTGCCTTGCATTCCCCATTGTTCACAAAAGATGAACAGCACAGAAAAATCTAATTAGAATTTAGAATTCCAAATTGTCTAACTAAATCATCTAAATGTGTTCTACCCTTAAAAATTTCTCCATGAGCTCTGCACCATCTTGACCATCTGGCTAAATCGTGAGACTGCCTTATTCAAAATTTGCCATTGTCCTTCCTCAGATGGCCAACTTCCCTCATCTCATCATCAGAATCCCAAATATCCCCATCCCAAGTGGATGGGTCCCACCCTTCTGCATTTACGGTAGCTACAAACGCACGTACCTTATGTACATTTGGTCTACATTTCTTTTTGGCTACCTGAAGAGCAGCTTTTTCTGCCACACCAGTCATTTGACCAAGTTGCTGGTGCAAAATTTCAGCTTGACCTTGCGCTAATGAGGCGCGCCCTAAGGCATCAGACATTTCTTTCATCATTGTTTCAATCTCTTTAGCTATCTGATCTGCACGCTCATGCTGCTTTCTGTAAGCAGTTAACACGATCCACAAGCAGCTCTGCAAGCCCTTCAATGGATCCTTTTCCGAGACAACAACCTTTCTCAAGCATTTCTCAACTTGATTCGGGTCTGTGTCCCTCAGCGCGCCAGACCAGCACTGAGGTAACCCTCCGCCCTTTCTGAGTTCTCTGGCCACTGACTCATACAAATTGTCATCCCACTCGGGAAGCACATCAGGCTCGGGCTCCTGCCCTTTCTTACGAAACATTTTATCAAACTACTCTCAGAACACCTTTGAAACCTTCTCTTGTCTAACACCAAAATCACTTTAACCATCTCACAAAATTATTTTCATCCTGCCGACAACGCCAATAATGTTTTAGTATGGTTTCTGTTAGTATTCAAAACTCTATGTGAGACCAGTGTGGTGTGCAAGGTCCGTACACCCAGAGGTGGGTAGTAACGAATTACATTTACTTCGTTACATTTACTTGAGTAAATTTTTGGGGTAACTAGTACTTTTAGAGTATATTTAAAGATAGGTACTTTTACTCTTACTCAAGTACATTTATAGTGAAAAAACTTTACTTTTACTTCGCTACATTTGATGGCGTTCCTCCGTTACTGTCCTCAGAAACGTGTCGTTGGAATTTTCATTTCATGCCTGATGAAACTGCGTTAATGCTGCTTTGTATACAGCTGTTACTAATGAAACCGTTATATTTCAGCGCTCCTAAAGCGCCCCCTAGTGACAGAGAATTCATTTTTCATTTCCAATACATTTTATTCAGCTGTTTATGGTCAAATTATTGCAATTATCGACCCATGTTTTCATGCAGCAAACACAGAGTTGTAAATGTAAAAATGTAAGGTGCCTTCTAAAAAATATAAACAAGTACAGTAATATTTTAAATAAATATAATAAATTATATACTCAATTTATCCCTTTTAATGTTATAAAGGATGAAATGCCATAGTGTAAGATATTTTGTTTTTGTGTGAAACTATCTGAATTTTAAATCATGCCATTTTATGGCTTAATATTCTACTTTACATTGTTCAATCCCATTACTGTTTATTTTACTTTTGCAGATCTTAAAAAGGGTTATTAATTGCTTTAAATTAATATTTAAAAATTCTGCAGGTACACTAAATGAAATAAATATAATGAAATAAAATTACTTCCTTGATATTTGTTTATATTTGTGTAATATATATATATTTTTTTAATTAGACTCCTATCTGATTTTCTATATTACAAAAAAAAAGTTTTTTTTTTTTTTTTTTTTTTTTTTGGGTTAGTTAAATTAATTTTCGGGATACCAAAATCTAAAGAGTACCTGCCCGAAGGGCTACCAGAAATTTTGCGAGCCCTGTGTGTATATATATATATATATATATATATATATATATATATATATATATATATATATAAAACACCTTACTTCAGCCTATGTTTTCAAGGAGAGGTGTGTGGAAGCTTTCCAAACAGCTTGAAATTCAGGGTTTTCACTTCATATCAATCAGATCAGAAGTAACTAGTAACTAGCTGTAACGGGAAGAATGAGAGGAAGCAAGAATGCAGGATAACCAGTTTATTGAAGGTAAGCAAGATGAAACACGATGATAATGGTGGTGGTGAAGATCTCCCGGCTGAGTGGCACAGAGGCTAGATGGCAGGTGAGATGACGAGTGAGAAGTCCGTGGTGCAGGCGTGAATCCAGTGAACCCAAGACAACGACAATCCCACGACGAATTCCACACACGAAGACAAATCCAACACGTACATCCAACAACGGTGATCTAGGAGAACAATCTGACGGGGAAGAGGAGATCTGGGTGAGTATAAATAGCCGTGGGGAAATGCATGACACCTGGTGAAGGACTGATTGGCAGCTGCGCTGAATCAGAGAGACGCACAACGTAATGACGCACATACATACACACAGATGACGCGACATGAGGACACGGCAGATGTGAGAACCGTGACAGTACCCCCTCCCCTAGGAACGTCTCCTGACGTTCCCAGACTCCTGTACCTGTTGATTGAAATCATCAATAAGGGAGTGATCCAGAATGTCTCTGGCAGGTACCCAACTTCTCTCCTCCGGACCGTAACCTTCCCAGTCCACCAAGTACTGAAATCCGCGTCCCCTCCGCCTCGAGTCCAGAATACGATTGACCGAATAGGTTGGTTCCCCGTCTACGAGTCGCGGCGGTGGGGGAACCGGGACTGGCGGATTAATACGTGCAAAGAAAACAGGTTTAATTTTGGAAACATGAAACACGGGATGAATTCTCCTGTACACTGGAGGAAGTTTGAGGCGGACTGCCACCGGACTAATGATCTTGGTGACAGGAAACGGGCCAATAAATTTGGGAGCAAGTTTATTCGAAACGGAACGCAATGGAATATCCTTGGTAGAAAGCCACACTTTAGAACCGACGACGTATACGGGAGGCTTAGACCGGTGGCGATCGGCTTTAGCCTTGGTGCGCTCTCCCACTCGGACCAGAGTCTCACGGGCTCTGGTCCAAGTGCGATGACACCTCTGGACAAAGGCGTGGGCAGAGGGAACCGCGACTTCGGATTCCAGACTGGGAAAGATTGGTGGCTGGTACCCTATACTACATTCAAATGGAGATAGGCCCGTGGCAGATACTGGCAACGAATTGTGGGCGTACTCCACCATAGACAGCTGCTGGCTCCAGGAGGAAGGATTTCTAGCGACCATGCATCGTAACGTTCTCTCCAAATCTTGGTTGGCTCTCTCAGTTTGTCCATTGCTTTGAGGATGGAACCCCGAAGAGAGACTAACAGTGGCCCCCAGAAGTTTACAAAACTCTCGCCAAAATTTGGACACAAATTGGGGTCCTCTGTCGGAGACCACGTCCGTCGGGAGGCCATGTAACCGAAAGACGTGGTCTACGACTGCCAACGCTGTCTCCTTGGCTGAAGGTAATTTGGGCAAGGGGATAAAATGAACCGCCTTCGAGAACCGGTCCACCACGGTCAAAACAACCGTGTTACCCTGGGAGGGTGGGAGGGCGGTAACAAAATCTAGAGCGATATGGGACCAGGGTCTCGAAGGGATTGGCAGCGGTTGTAGGAGCCCATCTGGAGGTCTGTTAGAGGTCTTACCAATGGCACAAACTGAGCAAGCCAAAACAAAACTGCGAACATCACGAGCCATAAGAGGCCACCAAAATCGTTGTTTGACCAAATGTAAGGTGCGACTAACCCCTGGATGACACGCCACATTGGAAGAATGTCCCCACTGGATAACTTCAGACCGTAAGCACTCTGGTACAAATAAACGGTTCGGTGGGCAACCGGCCGGAGGCGTTACCCCATGTAAGGCTGTCTTAACCTTCGATTCGACCTCCCAGATGAGGGCAGAGACAATAAGTGTCTCAGGAAAAATACCCTCGGGAGTGGACGGGCGATCGGAGCGGTCAAAAATACGAGATAAGGAATCGGGTTTGGTGTTTTTAGAACCCGGGCGGTACGATAAGGTAAAATTGAAGCGTCCGAAAAAAAGTGCCCACCGAGCCTGCCTAGAGTTCAATCTTTTGGCAGTTCTGATGTACTCTAAATTTTTGTGATCAGTCCAAACAATGAAAGGTACCCCCGACCCTTCCAACCAGTGACGCCATTCCTCCAATGCTAGCTTGACTGCCAACAGCTCTCTGTTACCAATATCATAATTAGATTCAGCTGGCGACATACGATGTGAGAAAAACGCGCAAGGATGCATCTTGTCGTCCGTGGGTGAACGCTGGGATAGCACCGCACCTACCCCCACCTCTGACGCATCGACCTCCACCACAAACTGACGTGATGGATCAGGGGTGACAAGGATGGGAGCCGAAACAAAGCGACTTTTCAGTTTGGCAAACGCAGCTTCTGCTGCGTCTGACCACCTGAACGTCGTTCTGGGGGAGGTCAAGGCGGTCAGAGGTGCGGCTAGTTGGCTGTAATTGCGAATAAAACGCCGGTAAAAATTGGCAAAACCCAGAAACCTCTGTAGGGCCTTACGGGAATCTGGGGTTGGCCAATCCACCACAGCTCTTACCTTCTCGGGATCCATGCGCATACCCTCGGCCGACACGATGTACCCTAGGAAAGGAACAGACTGTGCATGAAAATCGCATTTCTCCGCCTTGACAAAAAGCCCATTCTCTAACAGCCGCTGAAGCACTCGTCTGACGTGTTGAACGTGTTCCTGGAGAGAAGAAGAAAAAATCAATATGTCGTCCAGGTAGACATAAATGAACTGATCTACCATGTCTCTCAACACGTCATTGACGAGTGCCTGGAAGACCCCTGGGGAGTTGGACAAGCCGAAGGGCATGACCAAGTATTCAAAGTGCCCCCTGGGGGTGTTAAAGGCAGTCTTCCACTCATCTCCCCCCCTGATGCGGACCAAATGATAAGCATTTCTTAAATCCAATTTCGTGAAGACGGACGCTCCCTGCAACCTCTCGAAGGCTGAAGATATTAACGGCAAAGGATAAGTATTCTTTACCGTAATATTATTCAGCCCTCGGTAATCAATACAAGGTCGCAGAGATCCGTCCTTCTTCCCCACAAAAAAGAATCCCGCCCCCGCTGGAGAAGAGGAGGGTCGTATGAGCCCGGCTGCTAGAGAATCAGAAATGTATTTCTCCATAGCCTCTCTTTCAGGAACTGAAAGTGAATATAACTTGCCCTTAGGCGGAGACGTACCTGGTAATAAGTCTATAGCACAGTCATAGGGACGGTGAGGAGGGAGAGAAGCAGCCCGAGACTTACTGAACACTTCCTTCAGGTCGAGGTACTCCGTGGGCACGTTACTCAGATCCGCCGCCTTCTCCTGAAACACAGAACTAGAAACAGATGAACAAGCAGACACAAGACAAGACTCATAACACTTAACGCTCCATTCAGCCACCGACTTCAGCTGCCAATCAATCCGGGGGTTGTGTTTAATGAGCCAGGGATGTCCAAGAACAACGGGAGCGTGAGGGGAGTCCAAAATGTAAAATGAAATACTCTCACGGTGGTTGCCAGACACCGTGAGAGTAACAGGATCAGTAATAGAGGTGATAGTGGGAAGGGGGTGGCCATTGAGAGCGTGGACGGCGATGGTTTCTGTGAGGGGATGAACAGGAACATGATTATGCAGTGCAAAAGAAAAATCCATGAAGTTACCCTCGGCTCCCGAGTCCAGAAGTGCAGTGCAGTGCAGGTCCTGTTGCTGCCATCTAAGCCTAACCGGGAGGAGCGTGGAGGTGTTGCTGGACGAGGACTTGGTAGCGGAGATCCCACCCGACAGTAGCCTCATACTTACTGCCGGGCTGGCCCTTTTACGGGGCAGCTAAAGGCGAAATGGCCAGCTGCTCCACAATAGAGGCAAAGGCCCTGGGACCTCCGCCTCTCCTTCTCCTCCCGAGAAAGCCGAGCTCGACCCACCTGCATGGGCTCGGGATCGTTGAATGGGCTGACCGCGTCGCTGCCGCTGGCTCGAGGTGGAAAGCCCTCCCCAGGGGGGAGCCGAGCGGATGTCCATCGTCGCTCGGCTCGGGAGAGTCGAGCATCTACCCGCAGAGCCAGGTCTATCAGGCCGTTGAGGTTGGCGGGTAGGTCCAGGGCGTAGATCTCCTTCTGAACGCGGTCAGCCAACCCATGCAGGAACATGTCCCACTGCGCTTCCTCGTTCCACTGACACTCCGCCGCCAGGGTGCGAAACTCAATGCTGTAATCAGAGACGGATCTCCCCCCCGTCGGAGATCCGCCAATGTCCGCGCAGCCTCTCTGCCAGAGGCCGCGCGGTCGAAGACCCGTTTCATCTCGGCGGAGAGTGCTGAGAACGAGGCGCAACAAGGATCTTGGTTCTCCCACACCGCCGTTCCCCACAATGCCGCCCTCCCCGTCAACAGGGTGAGCGCGAACGCCACCTTGCTTTCCTCACTAGGAAATGTGCGGGGTTGTAACGTAAAGTGCATCGAACATCTAGTGAGGAAAGCTCGGCAGAAGTTCGGCTCACCTCCGTACAGTTCCGGTGGGGGAAGGCGGGGCTCCGGCTGATGTGACGCCCCAGATGGTCCGGATGGGGCGATCGGAGCAGGCGGGGCAGGCGGTGTGAGCGGCGCAGTGGGAAATTGCATCTGGCGCAAAGACTGGGTCAGCTCGGACACCTGTGCCACTAGGGTGTTGATGGCATTCCCTGAGATGGCGGTGTTCCTCTCTTGAATCTCCAGCCGGGAGATGCATTCGCGGAGTGCGTCCTCCGCGGTGCCCTGAGTGGTGCCTGCTGCTTCCATAGATGGTCAGATTGTTCTGTAACGGGAAGAATGAGAGGAAGCAAGAATGCAGGATAACCAGTTTATTGAAGGTAAGCAAGATGAAACACGATGATAATGGTGGTGGTGAAGATCTCCCGGCTGAGTGGCACAGAGGCTAGATGGCAGGTGAGATGACGAGTGAGAAGTCCGTGGTGCAGGCGTGAATCCAGTGAACCCAAGACAACGACAATCCCACGACGAATTCCACACACGAAGACAAATCCAACACGTACATCCAACAACGGTGATCTAGGAGAACAATCTGACGGGGAAGAGGAGATCTGGGTGAGTATAAATAGCCGTGGGGAAATGCATGACACCTGGTGAAGGACTGATTGGCAGCTGCGCTGAATCAGAGAGACGCACAACGTAATGACGCACATACATACACACAGATGACGCGACATGAGGACACGGCAGATGTGAGAACCGTGACACTAGCTACTTGAGTACTTTTTCCATTGGATACTTTTTTTACTCTTACTCAAGTAAGAGTAAAAGTAACAATCTTAATAGTTACTTAAGTAAATATTTCCATTAGTACTTGTACTTTTACTTGAGTACAGATTTTTGGTACTCTACCCACCTCTGCGTACACCATACTAATCAAGCAATACAACTGTTTATTTGATGTAAAATACAGCTGATCAGATTATGATAATAATAATACTCAATAATGAAGTCAATAATAATCAACAAGTAAAAGCATAAAAGAATAGACAAAGCTGGATAGTTATATGCTAAACCCCAAGCAAAATAGGAAAATAAAGACCATATTTACAACTCAGAGACGTGCCATCATCTCCACTCTCTAAGACTGGGGAGCCCGCTGCAGTCACCGTGGAAGACCAACACGTATGTCCGAGAAATGCCAGGCGATGTGCACTAATCCCACGGCTGAGCTTCCACTGTGCCAGCAAGAAGTCCCATCTTATATACTTTAAATTTAGGTGCAGTTAAAGACAACCTCCAAGTGAGAGAGAGCATCAAGTTGATCAGGCTTGATCATCTCCCCACGTGGGTGCACATCATTCTAATTTCAAGAAATGATGGTCCGCTACTGGTTATTTCAAAAACCTGTAGCCACACCCCATAAAGCGTCATAATAAACTGTTTGTTCTAAACTAGTGATAAATCTTATCTATCTGAGGGCCGAGGCCGACACTTTCCCAGGAGGCCAGATGTCCTCAGGAGAATAGCGGTACTGAGTTGCACCAGTCATTCTCCTTAAAGCCCCCCCTCCCACTGTGCTCACACTCCTTTCATATTGTTTATCTCCGTTGAGCGCACAGAAGCACACAAATGACCCATCTCTTACAAGGGGTTAACTAGTAATTGTTTTGTTTATCCAAAAAAAAAAAAAATATCCAAACTTAAATTGTAATTCATGAACACTTTGGATCTAAGGTAGGTCTCTTTTTAAAGAGGATACACTGTACAATTTTTATAAAATTTTATATAGAAAATACATATTGTATATAACAGGTTTTATCCTAAATTTGATATCAAGTCTTACATCTAAATAAGTTATTCCAAATTTGAAGTTGATATGAAAAAAAAAAATGAGATTCTTGTGAAAGTTTGTTTAGGGCATTACAAAATACTAAATCACCTTATATAATTCATACACTACATGGTAAATAAGTGCAGAGTGTATAGTGCGTCATTTGAGGCGCAGCTCATGTTTGCAAAGAAAACATCTTTACCCTCACCAATCAGGCCTTACATTGCAGTACACACTACAAAGTATTCAAAAGCAGTTGATGAATAAATAATGAATAATCATTTACAAATCTTTCTGCATCCCCTAATCTAAAGTGTAAACTACTCATCAGTTCATGTTTTACAAACCTTCCGGTTACAGGTTGTGTGGGTCTCAGGTGGGTATACACACTGGGTGAAAGACCTTTGAAAAAATGAGTAAAACATTTCGTATGATGAGTTGTTTACACTTTAGATTAGGGGAGGCAGAAAGATTTGTAAATGATTTATTCATGATGTGATCTTCAGTGAAAAATTAAAATATCAATCATTTAAATGTTTATTATTTTTAAGTGACAAATAATATTAACTAGTAACTTCTTAACCACTGACTAAGGATCTGTTTGATTTAAAGATTGAATATAAATTACAACAGATTTGTAAATTGTTAGCCTATTACTTAATTATTTGTGAATGTATGATCATGTTTGTCACAGATCAGACAGGAACACACGAACAACGACGTAAATAAAAGACGTACATTTAATGAATCCAATGGGGAAACAGGCAGACACAGGAACACAGAGTGGTAACATTAAAGACCGACAAGAATACAGGGGAAAACACACACCTTAAATAGACAGACTGATTACAAACATCCAGGTGACAACAATGAGGGAGAAACCAAAACACTCAGAACTGCGGGGGAAAATGGGAGAAACCAACATGAAAGTCTGGGGGTGTGACAATGTTTTGTTAATTATTAGTTCATCATTATCTAATCACTTGTAAATGATTTATAACTTAATCTGCAAAACATATATAAAAATACTAACATATCACTTATAAATCACTTATGAATGTTTTGCAAATCATTATTTTATCATTATCTAACTACTTATAAATGACATACAACGGAATGTTATTATAAAATGTTACCAATTATATTTAATGTGATCCCGCCCACGAGCTATGATCCATTGATATTGAAATTGGCCATGTGCTACAAGAGCGGCAAGGACCAGAGTATCTGTATGTGAGGAAACTCCCACTTCACCGCAAACAAAGCAAACACCACTTTTCAAGTTCATCTGGGTTACTGTTCGATTCTGAAAGAAGACGCGCTGTGAGGAATAAGACTTATATTTACCTCGATCAGAAGAAGGATGCGATGCGACGCAAACCCAGCAGGTGGAGACATTTACACGAGTAAGTCTTACTTATTACTTGCTTTCGCTGTTATTTACTTTGACAAAACGTGTACACATTTTACTAGTTAGACTTATTCCAAACTATAACTCCTAACTATAGCAAATGGAAAATTATGAAGTACGTTTGATTGCATTGCGTCTCTCACAATGCCAGGATATTTTTAATGTTCTAGTAAACGATGCGTTTATGACTGTAAGATGCATTTATGACGATAGGATCATATTTATTTATTTTATTGTATAACAGTAGGGTGTAAAAGTAATGTGTGTGCTTACACAATGTATGTTTACATCACGTTTATGCTAAACAATAATTATTAGTTTCTCAGATATTACATGTCCTTTTTTACATTAGTACAAATGCTAGTGTCTATGACCATATACTATATAAGTCATTCTCTTTAAAAGGGAAGTGTGTCCAAACCTTTGCCTGGTAGTGTGTGTGTGTGTGTGTGTGTATTTATTTATTATAGATGCCCCTGATATGAATAGGTTCACAGATGTTTTGTTTTTGTTGTTTTTTAGTGATCTGAAACCTGCTCAACAGATAAATCCTGCTGTCTTTCCCTTGAGTCTCTTCAAACTGTTTTCCTCTGAGAGCGCTGTAAAACTTCAGATGATACAGATAAAAATACAGTACAAATACAGATAAATTGTGCACGCACTTTAATATCATGTAAGATTTACTTTTGTTGTACCGAATTCAGAAAAAAGTTTTCAGAAATGCCACAATGTCTGTGCACATCTGTGTGGTTAGATCAGGGAGCTCAATAATGTGTCTTTGACCTTCATTATGTATGTTTTGATCATACTGTGTTGTAAATAAAATACAAATATTCTAAAACTCTATTCTTTGAATCTTCTCACATTTGTCCTTACCTGCTAATCAAGTCAGTCATTGATGGGGCCATTAAGGAGGGCTCTTTTGTCTCTCAGGTGTGAATTGCTAAATATTCATGGGTCATTGCCACACCTATGAATAATCCCTTTCCATCACAAAACATGATTTAGAAAATTAACATCAATATATTGTTTTCTCCGAACGAGTGAA
>NC_133383.1:40127214-40310773 GCF_049309525.1 Garra rufa
CATCTGGCTCCTCCTGCTTCATGCTCTTCCCTGGCTCCTCCCTCCTTCTACTCCACCCTTTCCCACTGCCTGCCCATCGCCTGGCCCACGCCCGCCTCCTGAACCCCCACCCTCCCCTCTCTGTTGGATTCTTGTCGGCGCGAGGACGTGCCTTTCCGGGGGGGGCGAAATGGCACATGTTTGTTCTGTTGTGTTCCTGTCTGTTGATTTAGTTCCTTATTTGCTCCCATGGTTTTGATTAATTGTTACACACCTGTTTCAGTTCTCCCTAATTACCCTCCTAATATTTAAGTCTTGTGTTCTCCCCTTTTCCATTGTCTGCTATTAGATGTTCCCATGCATGTGATTCTCCTTGCTCCCCTGTATTTTCACCGTGGACTATTAAAAGACTGTGTTGGAAAATTCCTGTTTCTTGCAATTTCCTTCAGCCCCGCATAGGCGTTACACAAACATTATTAACAAACGTGCGTGTTAAAGCACTTCCGTCAGTGAACAAGCAGCCAACAAAACGCAAAGAAATAATACATTTAAATAAGAAAGTAGCTGTAGCCCAGGCTTCAATAAGTCTGTTCTCCCAGTGAATTTCCTTTTGCTAGTCCCACTGGGCAGTGATTCGCCCTGCCACTAGTGGCGCTCTAGATAAATCACGCCGCCTCTACTGGACTTCCTGTTTCACCTCCGATGCTCCCAGCTGTGGACTGTGCTTTCCGGGTGGTGACAAGATCCACAGAAAACGAATTATAACTTTGTGGAAATTAAATTGAAACATCTCAGACTCGACGGTGAGTTTCTAACACTTGTTACCGGTTGCATCCTTTAGTGTGAGTGGCATTATTTGTGTTTAAGAGAGTTTATTTGTTGGAATCGCTACTTCCGGGTTCGCGATGTCCTATAGTTTCAATGTTAATTTTCCTGAGGAGTACTGTTGTTTTGAGCCTTTATTTTAAGAGATTGAGAACTCAAACTTGAATTTTATTAATATCTTTGGTAGGATGTTTAAACTGTCATAGCATTGACTGGCGTACCGAAACTTATTTTCATTCTTCAGTAATGTGAAGTTGTTTGAGAGCTAATGTGTTAACGTCAGTGCTACGTGAAGCCATTTAAATGAATAGAGAATTGCTATCGTGTTAATGCTAGTGCTAATCAGAGCCGTTTTCTAGGTGAAATTGTAATTGTTTAGGTCAGGTTCTTTTACTACCCCCACTGATTCCTCTGCAAGAGGTGGCGAGCCGATACTGGTAGGACTGTTTTTTGTCCTCTTCCTTTGGATGCCAACCTGGATCCCAACATATAATTTTTTTGGTTATTCTGAACTTCTGACTAAGTGTGCGGTTTCTGAACAAGGACTGTATAAACTGAACTGAATCATGAATTTTCCAAACATGGACCAGATAAAGGATTATATGAACTGAATTTTGCTCTCTAAACAAGGAGTGCATTAAAGGACTTTCTTTTCTTTTCTTTTTTGGTTATAAGGCCAACGAGTGTGGCCATTGTTGTTTAGTGTTTGTATTGTTTTATGTGTTGTGTGCTAGATACTATTTGCAAATACATTTTTTTCTATGCATTCTAATTTCTGTTATTGGAGATTTATTTCATTCACAACGAGCTCCTTAGTGAACCAAACTAGTGACTGTCAGATGGTTATTGCTAAACTGAGCCCCTCTTACCTGTATTATCCCTCGTAAGAAACAAACGTTACAAGTGGCGAGCCAGCCAGGAGCTCGTTAAGTGAATGAAATTTAAAATATTCATCTTGATTATAAGTATTGTGATTAATCCAATCCAATAATGGATTTCTTTGAGAAGTCTGGGGTTAATGTTTTGAACAGTGTCATTGTGTCTGGTGTAACTCACACTGTAAAAGATGACGAACTTTTTGATTTTTTGAAGCAATATGGTCGTTTTTTAAAAACCTGGTCGTCGAATTCAAGTCTCAATCTGCTGTCACAGAGCTAGCAAAAGTTTTGCCATACACGCATATTTCAGAGAGTGACCCAGAAGTGAAATTTTGCGTTATGTTACCCCCGATTAAAAGCACAGTCCAAGCTGGAGCTGAGGCTCCCTCCCCTGATTACATGAATGAATTGCGGCATCTTGCAAGACGAAGTGGGCAAAAATTTGAAAATGTACTCCAAGATGTGCTATGTCAAATTAATGAGCATTTGAACACGATTGAAGTGGAGCCACATAGTGGTTTAAAAGATGAAGGAAACCTATCAGCGTTGAGTGAGGACCATGTAACCCTTTTGCCCGGCCAGCAGGGGGAAGCACCAGTCCAACTACAGTCACAGCCTGTATTGAGTCAACCGGTTCCTGAACATCTGAGACCTCTAGATTCACTTCAAGGAGATGAAAGAGGAAGAACTGGGAGAGCTAGCGTCTCCCACTCTGATCTAAATCCACCAGAAGTACAGAGAGTTGTGGTGGAGCATGTTGTGAGATCTGAAGAGCTCACAACTCACTCATTACCCAAACTCCGACTTCGTCCATTTTCTGGCAAAGTGCCTAAACCTGCGAGTGAACTTGACTATGACACATGGAAGTCCCATATTGAGCTACTGTTGGCTGATGTCCATTTGCCTCCAGTTCAGATCACCAGAAAGATTATTGAAAGTTTGCTGTCTCCCGCTGCTGATTTTGTGAAGGGCCTGAAGCCAGACACTTTACCATCAGTGTATATACAGATTCTGGACTCTGCCTACTCCACGGTGCAAGATGGAGAGGAGCTGTTTGTCCAGTTCTTAAACATACTTCAGGACCCTGAAGTTATCTTCAGCGGTTGTTGCTTGCATTGAACACTGCTGTTAAAAGAGGTGGGATCGCAGCATCAGAAATTAACAAACATCTGTTGAGACAGTTTTGCAGAGGGTGCTGGGACAACGGGCTAATTTCCAAGTTACAGTTGGATCAGAAAAAGGAGAACCCGCCAGCATTCACGGAGTTGCTTCTCCTGCTTCGAACTGAGGAGGACCGACAGTTGGCCAAAGAGAGCCTGATGAAAAAGCATATTGGATCCTCCAAGCATCGTGCGGCTCTCCAGGCCCAAACCTGCAGTCATACCAACGCTGATACTTCATCCATCAACGAACTCAAGCAGCAAGTGAAGAAGCTGCAGCAGCAGATGTCAGCACTCTTGGCGCAGACAACCCGGACCTCTGCCAAAACCACCAGTCGGACCAATCCCACTCCTAAGTCTCCTAGTAGCAGAATGCAGAACACCAGGCCCAGAGCTGGTTTCTGTTTTAAATGTGGAGAAGACAGCCACATTGTTGCATCTTGCAACCAATCAGAAAACCCAGCTCTGGTGAGACAAAAACGTTTACTTCTTCAGCAACGACAGGAGCAGTGGAACAATATGAACAACAATCTGAAATCGTCAAACTAGATCCAGCCTCTTCTGCGGGACAAGCAGAGGCTGCCACGTCACAGTGTCCCAACCACATGCCTCAAAACCCCTGTTTACTCCCAAAAGGACTTATTGGCACTAAGTGCACTGCTCAAATCCTCATCACAGGAGTTCCAATCAATTGTCTCCTCGATACAGGCTCACAGGTCACCACCATTCCAGAATCATTTCATAATACTCATCTATCAGATCTTGAACTGAAACCTTTGAATGATCTTCTTGAAGTCGAAGGAGCTAACGGCCAAGCTGTACCTTACCTTGGCTACGTTAACCTTGACATCACATTTCCTTCAGATTTCCTTGGTACTCCAGTAGATGTAGCCACCTTGGCTCTTGTGGTACCTGACATCAAGACCCATCAGCCTTTCATCTTGGTTGGAACCAACACCCTTGATATTGTTTATGCCCTCTTCAGTAAGTATATTCCTGATGTTCACTCAGTTCCTTATGGCTATCGTGCAGTTTTGAAAATACTGCACCATCGGTACAAGATGAGCAGTGAGAACCATCATGGTGTTGTCCGACTCCACAGTATGGCACCACAGATCATCCCAGCCAGACAGACTGTTTTCCTGGAAGGTATTGCAGCCTCTCATTCCTTGCGAGCAGAAAAAAGCTGTTTTCGTTGAATATCCAACATCATTTCCCATACCTGGAGGTTTGATGATACAGGCTTGTCTGGCTGATTATTCCAACCATCAAGTGTTCTTGCCAGTTTTGGTCACAAATGAGTCGGACCATGATGTCACCCTCCCTCCTCGAGCCATGATTGCTGAGATTAGTGCCTTTCTGTCTGTTTCCTGTGCTGCACATACCACCTCTGAGTCTAAATCATCTGCTTCGCCTACGCCATTGTATAATTACAATTTTGACAATTCCCCACTCACGTCCGAGTGGAAAAACCGAATCATTGCCAAGTTAAACAGTATGCCTGAAGTTATTGCAAAACACGATTTGGACTTTGGCAGAACGGATATGGTGAAACATCAAATTAAACTCTTGGACCCCACACCATTCAAACAAAGACCTCGACCCATCCATCCTCAAGACCTGGATGCAGTTAGAAACCATTTGCAAGAGTTGCTTGAGTCAGGATTAATTCGCGAATCCGACTCACCTTTCGCCTCGCCTATCGTGGTCGTGAGGAAAAAGAACGGCAGCGTTAGACTCGGTATAGATTACAGAAAACTCAACCTGCAGACAATCAAAGATGCATATGCACTTCCAAAGCTTGAAGAGACATTTACAGCACTTGCAGGTTCACAATGGTTTTCAGTTCTCGATCTAAAATCAGGTTATTATCAAATAGAAATGGAAGAGAGTGACAAATGTAAAACAGCCTTCGTGTGCCCATTGGGGTTTTGGGAGTTTAACCGAATGCCACAAGGGGTCACTAATGCACCATCAACCTTTCAACGTTTAATGGAAAGATGCATGGGTGAAATGAACCTGAAAGAAGTGATTGTCTTTATTGATGATCTGATTGTTTTTGCACCAACCTTAGAAGAGCATGAGACAAGACTGATGAAGGTTCTTCATCGCCTAAGAGATTTTGGTTTGAAGCTCTCTTTCGAAAAGTGCACTTTCTTCCAGACTTCAGTACCCTACCTTGGGCACGTTGTGTCCAAGAATGGTGTGGAAACAGACCCTGCTAAAATAGAAGCCCTGAGATCTTGGCCAGTTCCTAAAAACCTAAAAGAACTTCGTTCCTTTCTTGGATTTGCCGGTTACTACCGTAGATTTGTACAGGGCTACTCTATTATTGTGAAATCTCTCCATGATCTCACATCAGGATATCCACCATCCCAAAAGAAACTGAAACCTTTGGTTAAACAAGAACAATATCTCAACCCAAAAGAACCATTTGCAGGACGTTGGACATCTGCCTGTCAAGAAGCATTTGACACCATCAAAGATAGACTTACTTCTGCTCCAGTGCTTGCTTTTGCCAACCCACAGAAGCCTTATTTGTTGCACACTGACGCCAGTTCCGTTGGGCTGGGTGCTGTGTTGTATCAAGAGCAGGAAGGACTGAAGAGAGTAATCGCTTATGCCAGTAGGGGCTTGTCACGGAGTGAGTCAAGATATCCAGCACACAAACTGGAGTTCCTTGCCTTGAAGTGGGCTGTTACAGAAAAGTTCAACGATTACTTGTACGGAACAGACTTTACCATCATGACCGACAGTAATCCGTTGACTTATCTCCTCACTTCTGCCAAACTGGATGCCACAAGTTACCGCTGGTTGTCAGCGCTCTCTACATTCTCATTTAAGATCGTCTACCGAGCTGGAAAGCTGAATGCAGATGCAGACGGTCTTTCACGTAGACCCCATGGAAATCCCTCCAATGATCTGATGTCTCAGAAGGAGAAGGAGAGAATACTCAGATTCACAGAGCAACATCTTGACAGCCCGAACACCATATGCATCGATCAACAGACAGTTAAAGCCCTCTCTGATCGTCAACTGGTTTGCAGTTTCCCTGATTCATCCCCCAGCTTTGCCCTCGTGCATTCTCTTTCAATGTCCACCGACAGCCTGCCGGATAGCTACACTGCTGATGAGCAGTTTGCATCTGCAGTGGTCCCTCAACTCAGTCCCACTGAGATTGCTAGCAAACAACATGCCGATCCTGTGCTTACACATGTCATCGCACAGATGGAGACTGGCAAGTCACCACCACCCTCCTTGAGAGAGGATTTGCCAGAGCTGCCACTCCTCTTACGAGAATTTAATAGATTGGAGCTCCAAAATAACATCCTTGTACGAAGAAGGCAGTTCGGGTCCCAAGTCCAATACCAGCTGGTGCTACCGCAAGAATGTTGTGCTGATGTCCTGTTTTGCTTGCATGATCAAATGGGCCATATGGGCATTGAACGCACCTTAGATTTGGTCAGAGGTCGATTCTACTGGCCACGGATGGCTAATGATGTGCAGACCAAAGTGAAGACATGTGAGAGATGTACAAAACGCAAAGCCCCACCACAAAAGGCTGCACCATTGGTCAACATTCGAACTTCACATCCACTTGAACTTGTATGTATGGATTTTTTATCACTAGAACCCGATAAAAGCAAAACAAAAGATATTCTGGTTATCACCGATCATTTCACAAAGTATGCAGTTGCTGTACCAACCCCAAATCAAAAAGCAAAAACTGTGGCGCGATGTCTCTGGGAAAATTTCTTTGTTCACTATGGTATCCCCCAGAAGATCCACAGTGATCAAGGTCCAGATTTTGAATCTCGAACAATAAAGGAACTTTGTGCGCTCACAGGAATCCAGAAGATAAGAACAACGTCATATCACCCAAGAAGCAATCCAGTAGAAAGATTCAACAGGACTCTGTTGGATATGCTCGGTACACTGTCTAACCAGGAAAAAACTCATTGGAAGGACTTCGTTAAACCTCTCGTGCACGCATACAATTGCACAAAACATGACACCACCGGATTCACGCCATATGAACTTATGTTCGGTCGCCAACCCCGACTCCCGGTTGACCTCGCTTTCGGCCTCCCTGTTTCCAAACCCTGCCTGAACCACTCTGAGTATGTTCAACATTTGAGGGAGAACCTTGAAAAGAGCTATCATCTAGCATCTGAAAATGCAGAGAAGATAATGCGAAGGAATAAAGCCCGGTTTGATCAAAATATCATTGCATCTGAACTGGAAGTTGGAGATCGTGTGCTGGTTCGTAACGTCAGGCTCAGGGGAAAACATAAGATTGCCGACAAATGGGAATCGACCATCTATGTTGTAGTTAAGAAGTCTTTAAACTTACCCGTTTACACTCTAAGACCTGAGAACGCGGACAAACCATTAAGAACTCTACACCGAGATCTACTCCTTCCCTGTGGGTACTTACCTGCTGCATCTCAAGTTCGGCCAGTACCTGTCAAAAAGGCAGTTCAACCAGTCTTAGCCGACTCAGATCCTGAGATTGAATTGTCATCTGATGATGAAATCTTGCCAACCTATTGGTATGAGCCACCTCCATATGATCCTGTCCATTTCACTACCATCATGGACGTTTCAAGACCCCATCCAGTGACTAGTCCTGTTAAAGAGCTACCATCAGACTCCTCTCAGATGCTACCATCTATGGCACCTAGGAAGGAATCTGCAGCATCTGCTGCTAAATCCGAGCCAGAAAGAACGGAATTGGAGCCCCTGACACAGCCCGTAGCTCAGGAAGCTCCAGAACCCGGTTCCCCTATTGAGTCAATCTCAAGACCAGACTCCCCTGCTGAGTTATCCTCTAGTTCACCTGTTTCAGAGATCAACATTTCAGCTGCTTCACCTGTTCCTGAGGAGAACTCTGTCTCCGACTCTGCCCCCGAAGGTGACCAGCCTCTACGACGCTCAACTCGAGCCAGACGACCACTCCAACGATTTCAGTACAGCGATCTGGGTCATCCGCTGTTGAAAAGTATGCAGTCACTCTTTGATGGACTGGGAAAAGTTTTCTCCCTCGCAACCACGGACGACGGAGGGGACTGTGCAACCTCCTCTGGGCAGTCACCGTGGTTGCCAGCCAGCCCATGAACAGGGACGTACATGAGATAAAGGGGGGACCCTGTAGCCCAGGCTTCAATAAGTCTGTTCTCCCCAGTGAATTTCCTTTTGCTAGTCCCACTGGGCAGTGATTCGCCCTGCCACTAGTGGCGCTCTAGATAAATCACGCCGCCTCTACTGGACTTCCTGTTTCACCTCCGATGCTCCCAGCTGTGGACTGTGCTTTCCGGGTGGTGACAAGATCCACAGAAAACGAATTATAACTTTGTGGAAATTAAATTGAAACATCTCAGACTCGACGGTGAGTTTCTAACACTTGTTACCGGTTGCATCCATTAGTGTGAGTGGCATTATTTGTGTTTAAGAGAGTTTATTTGTTGGAATCGCTACTTCCGGGTTCGCGATGTCCTATAGATTCAATGTTAATTTTCCTGAGGAGTACTGTTGTTTTGAGCCTTTATTTTAAGAGATTGAGAACTCAAACTTGAATTTTATTAATATCTGCCTTTGGTAGGATGTTTAAACTGTCATAGCATTGACTGGCGTACCGAAACTTCTTTTCATTCTTCAGTAATGTGAAGTTGTTTGAGAGCTAATGTGTTAACGTCAGTGCTACGTGAAGCCATTTAAATGAATAGAGAATTGCTATCGTGTTAATGCTAGTGCTAATCAGAGCCGTTTTCTAGGTGAAATTGTAATGAATCTGTGATATGTTGTGCAGCTGAAAAGCTAAGACACTGAGAAATTAAGAAAGTGTTTTAATTATGATTGAAATTGCTTTTTACTGTGAAATGTATCAAGTATTGATGGGATTTATTCCTGAAATGTTACTAGTAACTGAATTTATTATTTGTTGTATTTATGATGTGTTTTTCCTTTGACCTTGTTTAGGTCAGGTTTTTTTACTACCCCCGCTGATTCCTCTGCAAGAGGTGGCGAGCCGATACTGGTAGGACTGTTTTTTGTCCTCTTCCTTTGGATGCCAACCTGGATCCCGACATATAATTTTTTTTGGTTATTGTGAACTTCTGACTAAGTGTGCGGTTTCTGAACAAGGACCGTATAAACTGAACTGAATCATGAATTTTCCAAACATGGACCAGATAAAGGATTATATGAACTGAATTTTGCTCTCTAAACAAGAAGTGCATTAAATGACTTTCTTTTCTTTTTTTTTTTTTTTGGTTATAAGGCCAACGAGTGTGGCCATTGTTGTTTAGTGTTTGTATTGTTTTATGTGTTGTGTGCTAGATACTATTTGCAAATACATTTTTTTCTATGCATTCTAATTTCTGTTATTGGAGATTTATTTCATTCACAACGAGCTCCTTAGTTAACCAAACTAGCGACTGTCAGATGGTTATTGCTAAACTGAGCCCCTCTTACCTGTATTATCCCTCGTAAGAAACAAACGTTACATAGCCTTAACCCTCTGGGGCCTGAGGGTGTTTTGAGGCCCTGAAGAAGTTTGACATGCCCTGACATTTGTTGTTTTTTCAGTATCTTAAAACATTTTAATGGCTAAAGTCTGATTACATTGTAATCAGCACATATTGGGCTACAATAATATGTAAGCAACATTAATGTACATTGTTGTGTTTTTGAGAAAACTACGTTTATGCGTGGTTAGTGAAAAACTAAAGTTTTGAAGTCACTGAAATAAGGTCATGAAACACATACAGGCCATTTGTTAACAAGACTTTTGAGAATTGTATGGAGTAGGCTAGAATTTTATCAACCAAATGATGTGAAAATCATCTCGTTCACTTGTTCAGAAAAAACAATATATTGATGTAAATTTTCTAAAACATGTTTTGTGATCGAAAGGGATTATTCATAGGTGTGGCAATGGCCCATGAATATTTAGCAATTCACACCTGAAAGACAAAAGAGCCCTCCCTAATGGCCCCATCAATGACTGACTTGACTAGCAGAAGAAGAAACAATGTGAGAAGATTAAAAAAAAATCGTTTTTTAGATTATTTGTATTTTATTTACAACACAGTATAATCAAAACATACATAATGAAGGTCAAAGACACAATATTGAGCTCCCTCATCTAACCACACAGATGTGCACAGACTTTGTGGCATTTCTGAAAACTTTTTCTGAATTCAGTTCAACAAATAAAACAAGTAAATCTTACCTGATATTAAAGTGTGTGCACTTTAAATATCTGTATTTGTACTGTATTTTTATCTGTATCATCTGAAGTTTGTACAGCGCTCTCAGAGGAAAACAGTTTGAAGAGACTCAAGGAAAGGACGGCAAGATTCATCTGTTGAGCAGGTTTCTGAGCACTAAAAACAACAAAAGCAAAACATCTGTGAGCCTATTCATATTAGGAGCATCTATAATAAATAAATACACACACACACAATACCAGGCAAAGGTTTGGACACACTTCCCTTTACAGGGGAATAACTGGTATATAGTATACAGTCATAGACTCTAGCATTTGTACTAATGTAAAAAAGGACATGTAATATCTGAGAAACTAATAATTATCGTTTAGCACTATATTACTAATAAACGTGATGTAAACATACATTCAGCGTAAGCACACATATTACTTTTACACCCTACTGTTATACAATAAAATAAATAAATAAATAAGTATGATTCTACAGTCATAAACATATCGTAATAAATGCATCTCACAGTCATAATCACATAGTTTTTCTAGAACATTATAAATATCCTGGCATCGTGAGAGATGCAATGATAATGTTTCATTTGATAAAGTCAGGAATTTTAGTTTGGAATAAGTCTAACTAGTAAAATGTGTACACGTTTTGTCACAGTAAATAACAGCGAAAGCTAGTAGGAAAATGAAAGTAAGACTTACTCATGTAAATGTCTCCTCCTGCTGGGTCTGCGTTGCATCGCGTCCTTCTTGTGATCATGGTAAATATAAGTCTTATTCCTCACAGCATATCTTCATTCAGAAACAAACTGTAACCAAGATGAACTTGAAGTCATGTTGCTTTGTTTCGGTGATGTGGGAGTTTCCTCACGTACAGATACTCCGGTCCTTGCCGCGCTTGTGGCACATGGCTAATTTGCATATCTAAAGGAATTTCGCTAGTGGGCGCGGTCACATTAGAGATAATTAGTTGGAACTGGATAGACTAGACATCTCCTTGGTTTCATATAGATTACTTTATCACAGATTATTTGTTTTTGATCAAACTTACTTCGTTTAAAAGCATAAATCTCAAGCTTTCAGTAGATACCACTTTTCTGTTTGTGTGCTGAGTATTCACCGAGTTTGAATGATTTAAGTGACGCATTTCTAAAAGCACGGAGACAGAGAAAACAGAAATCACCCTGTTTGTTTTCTTTATTCTAAATAAAAAAGCACAACTTTCTGCTGTTCTTGTGAGTGTGCACAAATAAAAGTACACACTTTACAGTTTCCAATGATGTATATCTCTAATTTGTATGACTAAAACCGACAGAGCATTTTTAGTGTCTTTTGCGCTGATCTAAAAAAAAATGAGCTGGTATCGCCGGCGATACAGCCGGCCTCAGGGAGTTAATAAAAATGTTAAATAGGCCATTAAACAAACATTCATTGCAAAAATTCATAACAACCTCCCCAGACCTCATCCGACAACTCATCAGAATTACTGGCCAGAGTCCCGTTTTATGACCCTACTCTGTGTATTTCTGGATCTGGACTGTTTATTGGATTTGCTGTCTCACTGCCTTATCGTTTATGAGTTTGTATTCTCTCCGTGGACCCTGTTGCCGTTGTTTGACCCTATCTGTTGTGACTATGAAAAAAAGCTGCAAATGGATCCAAATGCTTATGACGATCTGTTACAGAAGACTTTGCCAAACAGTGATCCAGCAGCTGTAGCTCAACTCTCATCGGAGCTTTCTGCCCAAGCCACTCAGATTGCGATGCACCATCACCAACTCACCCGCTTGACCAACTTGATCAAGGAGCTTGTGAAAGCCCTTAAGGGTTTGCAGTTTGCGTCATCTACGGCAGTCCCCGCGCCCAGCAAGCCACCTCCTGCTCCAGCCGCTTCAGCCGTGGGGAATGCATCGGCCGCCATCAGCCCTTGTCTCGACTTCCCAGAGGTAGTGGAAGTCAATTTAAGCCGAGTTCAGACTGCACGATTTTCAAAGCAATCGCGTCACAGATGTTTTCACACTGCATGACTATCTGGGGAAGCATTCCGTCGCTGCTGTGTTCAAGCTGCACGATGGATCGGCGACAGGGGGTTTCACACTGCATGACTTTACAATAGGAAAAATCACCGACAACTTTGTCACGGTCCGCAAACAACCAAACACACGCGAGAAGTGACATGGAAACAACGCGAGGTCAGGCGTACAAGTTCTCACGTGAGACTGGGATTATTATTTAAAAAAATGGTAGCCCGCAGTTTGTCATACAAATTTCATGTGCACTCATTTGCAGCGAAAAGAAAAGAAGCCGAAGCTATGCTTGTTGATATTATTGTGGTCTATACCTTCGTAACTCCTCCCCCAACTTCCCGCTGGCCTGGATGTTGCTCTCTCATTGGCTGTAGGTAATCGCCGATGTTATTTTCAGTCAGATCACCTTTCACACGGCATGATTTTGAATCGCCGACAGGTCCAGATATTTAGCATGCCAAATATCTCACGACCAATAGGGTTAGGGACGCCTCTAGGGGGCGATGAGCCCTCACGGCCCTTCTTAATGGCTTCCAAGGGGTATGCCAAGTACAGTAAAGGTGTTTTTATCAACAATATTGGGAGGTATATTTACATGACAAAATGTCCATTTCCAAGTTATTCAGCCCCGTCAAATAAGTTGAGGGTGCACATGCACCATATGTGGTGAAATACTCAAACTCAACGTGAAATTCTCAATGTTGTTGATTTGTAAGCAAAATTGTGCAGTATTATGACATGTAACTCACATAAATGGATTCCAAGGTGTTTTTATCAACAATATTGGGATTTTAATGTAAATGACGAATTGTCCATTTCCAATTTATTTAGCGGGCCTTTCATAATGCTCCCGTGGACATTCATTTTTATGCAAATTCTACAGTATTATGAAATGAAACTGACAGAATTGGCTTCCACCGAGTGTGCTGAGTACAGTAGAGGTGTTTTCATGAACAATATTGCACATACTTATTAAAAAATACACTTTATTGAAGTGTCCACGGGAGCAGTATGAAGGGCCCGTCAAATAAGTTGCGGGTGGACATAAAGTTTGGGGGTCTGTATCTCCGGCCCCCGGAGGAGCAGCGGCTCATGTCATCAGTTAGGTCTCACTTGGGTATAACGGGGCCCCGATTTTGGTGCGGTTCGGCGTCGATTCGGCCGAGTTGTGGCCGGTTAAAATTTCGGAGTTTGGGGCTTTGGGGGGCTCTATCTCCGGGCCCCGGGAGAGTAGGGACTCGTGGCCTGTGTCGTTAGAGAGGGCCCAGTGAGGGCTATCGATTGAGCCCAGTTGGGAGCCTCTAGGCCTCTTCTTTCGATTTGGCCCCCGAAACTACGGGGGTCCGTATCTCGGGCCCCCGGTGGAGCAGCAACTCGTGGCCGGTGTCATAGGTTAGGTCTCCCTCGGGTCTAACGGGACTCCGAGTTTGGTGTGGTTCGGCCTCGATTCGGCCGAGTGGTAGCCGGTCAAAGTTTTGGAGTTTGGGGGGCTCTATATCCGGGCCCCAGGGGAGTAGGCACTTGTGCCCTGCGTCGTCGGAGAGGGCCCGGTGAAGGCTATCGATCGAGTCCGGTCTAATTTTGGGACTTTTTAAAATAAAGAAACATCCATTTCCAATTTATTCAGCAGGCCCTTCATAGTGCTCCCGTGGACATTCATTTTTATGCAAATTCTACAGTATTATGACATGAAACTCACACAATTGGCGTCCACTGAGTGTTCTGAGTACAGTAGTGGTGTTTTTATCCACAATATTGGGATGTATATTTACATGACAAAATGTCCATTTCCAATTTATTCAGCCCCATCAAATAAGTTTAGGGTGGACATGCACCATACCATATGTGGTGAAATACTCGAAAACTCAACGTGAAATTCTCAATGTTGTTTATTTTTAAGCAAATTGTACAGTATTATGAAATGAAACTCACATAAATGGATTTCAAGGGGTATTTCAAGTACAGTAGAGGTGTTTCCATCAACATTGTCACGAATATTTAAGTGTCCACGGGAGCATTATGAAGGGCCAGCTGAATAAATTGAAAATGGACATTTAGTTATATGAAAACATCCCATTTCCAATTTATTCAGCTAGCCCTTCATACTGCTCCCTTGGACATTGTTTTTTATGCAAATTCTGCAGTATTATGACATAGAACACTCAATGGAATCCACTTATGTGAGTTACGAGTACAGCACATTCTAATATAATATTTTATAAATAAAAATATTTAGTTATACAAAGATCTGTTTTATGTTTTTATCTATTACATCTGTTATTTCATCTGTTGCATCATTTTATACCTTTTTTTAATGAATAAGCCTGTTAAGGTGTGTGTGTGTGTGTGTGTGTGTGTTTTACTTTTATATTCCAATTCTTGAAGTCAGAAGTAAAAAAAAAATCTTTATTTTGCAAGGATTTTTAAGCTTACAGTATACAGAGAAAACAACAACACACTGACAATGACAAATAAGATAAGAATTCAAACACACATTTGTGAAAAAAAATATTAATAATAATAATAATAATAATAATAATAATAATAATAATAATAATAATAATATACATATTAGGATATTCAAGTGTCCAGTGCACTTTACACCCTTGTGTAGTCCACTACTTATGATGAAAAGTGACGTATGAAAATGTAACAAGATGATGGAACCCCTACTCATCCAGCCATCCCAAGTCCAAACCCTCTCCGCGGAAAGACTTTCTGTTGACACCATAATCAAATTTCAGCTGTGTGTCCACACTGATGTCTTGGATGGCCCTGAACAGGACGACATCGCTGTCCTCTCCATCCATCTTTAGGACACAGTGAAGAGGTTTCAGGTTCGGCCTCTTGGAAGAATGATTAATTCTTCTTCCGACTGTGTCTGTGTTTGGATGGCAATCACAGGGAAACGTCTGAGCATCGAGGCACATGTCTCTCTGCCCAGCTTTAAAGAAGAACAGGTAACCTGGTTCTTCATGCATGTCATGCATCATGGCTCTTCCTGCTGCAGCTGTGATAACCTTCCCGTGGTAATCACAGACAATGTCGCCTTTCGAAAACCTCCAGGACGTAACCACTCCTGTGATCAAGAGGACATTACATTTTGAGTAAGATCAAAACTACAACTAAACATGTAGGCAAACTTTTACATGTAGGCAAAATTTTCAGTAATTTGATTGTACCTTTTGCTGCAGCTAATAATTATTAAACTGTATAGTTTATTGATTTTATTTTTCCTTACAACAGAAAGAAAGAAAGAAAAGAAAAAGATTTACTAACCTAGACCTTGCTGGGCACCAAAGTCTTTAATGGCAAGGCCTGTCCAGGTCTGCTGAGACACATTTTTGATGATAATTTCATCAGTCTCAACGATGACCTTGGAAGCTGTACTTTCCACAGCCGCACAATGTCTTCAGGACTTGGATGGTTGGTCCTCCACCCCTCCTGTGTAATCAGCCTTGCTACCCTTGCAGCTGAAGGCTTGCGGTGTGTGAATTGTGCTGAAAGAAATGATGACATAACATTATGAGTCGCTCATCAAACTATAAAAATGGCCTAGTTTGAATGGTATTTTGATTTTCAGTGCTGCATTTACGGATAAGGGTACTTACACAGCAGATACTCTTCTCTCTTAGCATACTGGACTCTTCGCCACCTGTCGTAAAACACGCGGTCATCAGGAAAACCTTCATCGACCCGTTGTTTTTTTCTTGGTGGCTGACTGTCCAGTGATACAGGAAATCTGTACATGAAGTTAGAGAAGACTTTGAATGACACACTCCACGCTGGTTTCGGAAGTGACCGGGTCATTGTCTGAAGCAAAGCTGCAAAAGGAAGGAAAAACAAGGTTTAAAAATTCAATTACAATATAAGGACAACATAATCATGAGTATAAGTCATTTGTGAAGTGGTATGGCCCCACTGGATGAAAAGACCTACCCTGCCAAGGAGTCCAGCAGCACAGCTGTGTCCACAACAAACTGCGGCTGTTGCATTCTGTCTTTCGGGACCCCACCAGTGCTATGTGCCAGATAATCTTTTATGGCCTCCTGATGTTCTGCTGGGAGTGTTTGTGCAGCAGCCTCAACGGCCCCCCGCAAACGATGACTCCCTAACACGGGCATCTTATACCTGCATTAAGAAATGAACGTTGTTTATTAAAATCACTGTGACTTGATAAGATATAAGAAATCTATGTGGATCTATGTGGGCACATACATTTCATGAAGGCGATCCATGTCCTGGGACACAGAGTGTACAGCCTCGCCAGTCGATGAAAGGAAAAAACTGTTGCAGACTTTTTCAGGCTGAATAAATTCAAGTTTAATCGCTGTGAAGTATAGCTGAAACCCCTTTGAAAATAGAACAGGCTGTAAAAGAACTGTAAATATATATATATATTCTAATATTGGTAAAAAAATCTTTATGAATTACATTACAACAGCACATGCATTGTATCAAACTGTAGTCAGAGAATCATAATAGAAAAGCCTTACAGCTTTCTCTCTATACGTCAATGCGAATGTCGCAGTCTGCTTCTTGGATTTTTTTTTACTTCTGATGCCAGTCACAACCCTGCTACAATGCTGAATCCTGTTGATCCACTCTGCATCCTGGAACACATTACATATTTTAATTTACTAATGCATTCATCTCAAACTATTACAGCATATCATGAGGACCAACTTACTAAAATAGATGAACTTACCGTCAACACCTCCACAGCTCCCGGGTACTGATGGTGACGGAAGACCAAGATTGCCTCGCAGTAGTAGCGATACAGGGTCTTATCAGCACTCAAGACCTCTCTGCCCTTCAGCAGGTTTCCATTAATCTGAATGAAGTCTGCCTTTGCAGCTTTCAAAATAATTTGGCAGTCTTGAGTACTGGGAGTGATCACCGTGGTGGCAGTTGTGGTGGCCAGCTCTGAGTCATCAAGCTGGTTTTTCATGAAGAAACCTCGCCGCAGAAACTCCTTCATCATGCTAAGCTGAGAGTGCCTGTCAGGCAGGATCTCACAAAGCTCCTGATAATCCCAGGTCCTGCTATTGCGGATCCACTCCCTGTTGGATGTCTTGGCCTTTTGCAGCTCCTCAGCTCTTTCATCTGGCGTGCTGGTTTTCATACAAACCTGTGCCAGATGAACAGAGAGGTTCTCCTGAGGCTTGTAGCACCGTAAACAGTGCACAATGTTGCGATCAGCAGCAGATCTTCAAGAAATAACATTCAGTACATTTAGTAATAATACATATATAATACATGATATATAGATACATTATAAACACTTTGTGTGTAATGAGAGTTTTTTTTTTTTCTCATAGATTCAGACTTCAGTTTTACACGGGCCTTTTGTTTTCATGCAGTTAGGTTTCAAGTTAGGTGTGAGACCCTGTCCCCCATTTCACACCTAGCTGTGTGGGAAATCACAACCAGGGCAATCATTGAGTTATTCCACTGTGTGTGTGTTTTTATATATATATATATATTTTTTTTTTTTTTTTTTTTTTATTTAAATAATATATTTATATATATAAACGCACACACACACACACACACACACACACACACACACACACACACACAAAGTAGAATAACTCAGTGATTGCCCTGGTTGTTATTTCCCACACAGTTAGGTGTGAAATGGGGGACGGAGTCTCACACATATCTTTACACCTAACTGCATGAAAACAAAAGGCCTTTGTGAGGGAAAAGACATCCCTCATTACACACTTAGTAAACCAAACAGTTTGAACAAAAGATATGGGTTACTGTTACGGTACACGTGCTGGACGGACAAGACGAGAGACAAGATTAACAATAACACTTATTTTTAATATATACTTCGAGATACAGGCAGGAACAGGCAGGAACATCCACACACGTAACATCAAACAATAATCAAAGACCGACAGAGTGCTAAAGACAGAGACAGACTTATAAAGGGTGATAATTGATTAAACACAGGTGACGGTGATTACACAAACGAGGACTAAACCAAATGATCACAAAATGACAGGGGGGAGACAAATGGCGAAAACCAATGACAAAACAGACAGAACTGTGACATTACGCCCCCCTCCGAATAGGCGCGTCTTCGCGCCGTAGAAAAAGAAAAAGAAAACAGACAAGAAGGGCGGAAAAAAACGAGTCCATGGAGGAGGCTTTGGCGGAGGACGCAACCCCAGGAGGGGGACCAAAACAAATGTCCAGGTGGCCAAAAAGACAGTCCAAGGGGGCGACGACGGTGGGAGGAGCCAGGGAGGAAACAGGAGGGATCCGGGGCAGGAGGAAACATGCAAGACCCAGACCACAGCCATGATGACGGCCCACGGTGGAGCGGACGGAGGGAGGAGCCATGGTGGAGGGAGGACCGCCGACTCCATGGGGCCGACCGACAGAGGCGGAGCAGATGGAGGAGGAGCCCGAGGCGGAGACGGAGAGCCGCAGATCCAGGGTGACGCCGAGGATCCGGAGGGCCAAGGTGGAACGTAAGGCTCTGGCGGCCGAGGCGGAGTTCCGGAGGTCCGCGGCGGAGCCGGAGCGACAGAGGATGGAGGCTGTGCCAAAGGGAGGGAGGAGTCCGAAGGAGCCGGTGGGACGGCGCGACGAGGCACAGCCGGAGGAGCAGAGTCCTGAGGTGACGGAGGGACGACAACTGACCAGGGCGGAGCCGGAGAGACGATGGAGCCCGGTGGAGCTGGTGTACCGACGGGCGACGGTGGAGAGGAGGTCGTCGAGAGCCGTGGTGGAACCACGGGGTTAAAGGGCCGAGGCGGAGTCCTGGACTCGGAGGCTGGAGGCGGAGCTGAGGGATCCTCCAGCCGAGACGCCGTTGGAGACTGGCAGCCCCGCGGCGAACCCACTGCACTTATGTTGGGCTGAGGGTGAGCTGAGGGGCTGTCAGGGGACAGCGGTGGCAAGGCAGACATGGATGTGGACAGAAGAGGGCGGGTGGGTGGGAATTCCAGGAAGACAGGTAGATCATGATGGATGTATACTTCAGAGAAAAAGTCAATTAAATCCCCAGAATGATGCTCAATCTCACCCCCAGTGGTGGTGCAGTGGCAAGGGCTCTCTATTGCCCTCTCTTGCTCCACGTCACACTCCACCGTCGCGGATGTTGATGCCGGCTCTCGCACCTGGTCAGATGGGTCAGGCTCTAGCTCTGTCGCTCTCGGCTCTGGCTCTCCATCTGCGGTGGGCTCGGGCTGCAACTCCGCATGTCGGGGTGATGGTTGGCTGGGTTCTGGGTCAGGAGTGGGTCTGACGTCCTCTTCGATGAGGTCGATAGTCCAGGATGATTGGCAGGACGCCAGCACCCACTCGATGTAGTCCGGCAGGCTCTCTTGAGGACCCTCCCCGGATAGCAGCGCTTCGGTGGTGGAACTCAGTCCGAGGAGATAGAACTTGCTGAGGCTGCTATCCGGGAAGTGGGATTGTTCGGCCAGGAAGAGGAACTCACGTGTGTGGTCCTCAAGAGAGCGTTCCCCCTGCCTCAGGAGGATGAGGAGAACAGTAGGGTCCATTGTGAACAAACGGGGAGAAAAATAAAACACTGAGAGGGAAAAAAAAAATCGGAAAACAAACGCAGGGAAAGCTGCCGGGTATAAACTGTATTGGTCGGTCTTTTCTGTTACGGTACACGTGCTGGACGGACGAGACGAGAGACAAGATTAACAATAACACTTATTTTTAATATATACTTCGAGATACAGGCAGGAACAGGCAGGAACATCCACACACATAACATCAAACAATAATCAAAGACCGACAGAGTGCTAAAGACAGAGACAGACTTATAAAGGGTGATAATTGATTAAACACAGGTGACGGTGATTACACAAACGAGGACTAAACCAAATGATCACAAAATGACAGGGGGAAGACAAATGGGAAAAACCAATGACAAAACAGACAGAACTGTGACAGTTACACATTAATTTTAAATTACACAATTATTAAAAGTTAATCGTATTAAACAAATGTAATGCATTAAAAAAAGAATATTTTGCCTAGATTTGCCGGGGGGGGGGGGGGGGGGGTTTGGGCATGCAACAGATTTTACTGTTTTTTTTTTTGTTTTTTTTTTACTACTTACATTTTCCATATTTCAACAAAGCTTTAGGGGTTTAGCATGAGGTGTTTTCTTTCTTTGTTATTTTACTCAGGCTGACATAGTAGATGACCTAGAAAGTGTTTCAGTGTATTGCTGTTTACACAATAATTAATATTGGTAAAGGAACAAAAACACAAGTCTTACCTCTTCTGAGCTTGTTCTGCCATTTTCAAAGCAAACAAAGGTACAATTCAGGCAATTAGGAGTATGTAATCCAGTTGAAAAAACACACAGTGTGAGCCTTTGAGAGATTAACCTCCTGAAGACAATACATGCCAGGGTGGGTGGGCAGTGATGTCACTGATACTGAGCCAATAAGAAAAACATACAGCACTACACTCAGACCTCCAAAAGGCTTTCCATGGACAAAGCATTCATAAGTCATAATTTAAGTTTATAATCATTTTATTATGCGAAACACTGTCTGACAAGTTTGTATACATTACAGCCAATCAATATTCATATTTACAACAGAATTGGGATGTTTTTTCATTACATAATGAAACATGCTTTTCTAATTTCTTCAGCGGGCCTCGTTTTCCTGCTCCCATAGACATTCATTTTAATGAAACTTCTACAGTATTATGAGATGTAACTGACATGAATGTGAGTTGCTGAGTGTGCTGAGTACAGAAGAGCTATTTTCATTAACAATGTGGCACATATTTAGGTGTCCACAAAAGCAGTATGAAGGGCTCGCTGATTAAATTGAAATTTTTTTCTACAATATGAAGTCTTTGAACATCCCTGGCCGTATGTGTCTGTTTTAGAGTAAGCTAAGTAAGGGGGGTGTTCTCTCCCCATTCTTTGAGGTCGTAAAAGTCTGATCTGGCAGAGGTGTGAATGTTGCCATGTTAACTGAGCCCTAATGGGTCAGTCACTGACATTTTGTAATCCAGAGAGGGGAAGAGTGGTCTTTAATAATTAGTTAATCTATTAAACAATTGAGTTTGATTAGTCCACATGCTACTAATACATATATACATGTGTGTTTATATATACAATATGTAATAATAAACATATAATTTACTATAATTTTGTAATACAGGTTTTGTGAAAATAGTGTACCACATGTAGGATACACTAGAAATGGACCGTTTTCTAGTCAATCTCAGGTAAGAAGAGGTAAGTATCATTTTCACTGCTGTTTCTTTGGACAAGTTGTAGTAAGTAAACATGCATATCTCTATTTATCTGTATACATTGAATTTTTTTTTTCTTACTTAAGAAAATTCTGTGTAGAGGTGTTCTCTTACGAGAGGTCTCTCGTACTGCGTAAGATATCTTACGCTAGGGGAAAATCCTTTTCCGCGAGATATTGAAGCCAAAAATTATCCTTAATTTTGTAATAATGTAAAACGCGTTGCAGCAGGATACAGCTCGCGCGCCTATTGGCTGCTTTGCGGCAACTGCAGCAGCCTATCAAGCGAAGCCTAGCGTGACGCCAGATCCAATAAGGGTGTTTCGCGCCCACTGCGTCACATTCCACCATAACGGGCGTGGTCTAGGCCTATAAATACCGCTCGCAGGCAGCTATTATCTGATTTTTCATCCTTCAAGCGAAGCACACGCATCGCTGGAGCTGGAGAAGAAGCCGCACCGTCGATCGAGAGCATCTCAGCGGGATGAGTCACTGAAGCTGCTAGCCGCGCCGCCTTCATTGCCTTCCTGCTGCGCTTTCCGGCGCTTATATCCTTTAATTATTACCTGTGTGTGTCGCCGCTGCGATACACACTGTTCCTCTAAAAGAGCAAAACAAAACAAAAAACAAAACAAAAAAGAGCAAAGCGTCTAAAAGAGCCACACTCAGCGACGAGGACCGTCACGTCATCTGCGTTTCCTGCCTGGGTGAGGAGCACGCAGTTCTCACACTCGCTGATGGCGGCTGCCCTCACTGCGAGCCGTTGCCTATGGCGACTCTGAGGACCCGCCGGGCCTTCTTCACTGAGGCTGCTCCCCAGCCCGCCGTGGTGTCGCGCCGTAAAAAGCGTCGTGCCCAGCGGGCCCCGGAACCTTCCCCCAGCCAACAAAGCTCGCCGGTTCGCCCGCCTGCTTCACCGACCTCGTCAGCCTCTGTTCCGGACGTAAAGCGGCCGCTGTCTGACGCCATGAGGGGGCCATGATGGAGGAAGAGGATTCCTGCTCTATCCTGGCGTCAAGCAGTGAGGACTGGGCGAGCTCTGTGGACCTCGCGCCCCCTGCCCACGCTCCGTCAGGCACAAGAGCTTCAATTGAGGCGGAGCTTATGAGGATACTCACGCAGGCCACGGCGAGCCTAGGCCTCGAGTGGTCTTCGCCAGAGCAGCCCGCTCACAACCGGCTGGACGGCTGTTTCCTGCCGAAAGGGGAACGCGTTTCGCACACGCGTCAAAACCAGCGCCTTTTCTTCCTGAGCTTCACGAAGAACTGACTAAGTCCTGGAATGCCCCCCACTCAGCCAGAGTGCGCCCATCTTCTTCCTTGGCGTTCTCTACGGTGGATGGCGCCGAGAACAGAGGATACCTCTCTCTGCCGCCGGTCGAAGAGGCGATAGCAGCCCACTTATGTCCGCCCTCCGCTGGACGGCGCGCTAAGTCGGCCCTGCCCTCTAAAGCTTGCCGTCAGACGTCGAACCTGCTCCGCCGCGCTTTCGCCGCCGCCGGGCAAGCCGCGTCAGCGCTGCACACCATGGCCACGCAGCAGATTTTCCAGGCCGACCTCCTCCGAAGGCTGGATGAGGAAGGGCCCGACGCGATCTGCGTGCCGGACCTGAGAAGCGCCACGGACCTCGCCCTCCGCGCTACTAAGTCCGCAACACAGGCCATTGGACGCAACATGGCCTCGCTCACTGTAATCGAGAGGCACTTGTGGCTGACGCTCTCAGAGATGGCTGAGTCTGAGCGCACCGCGTTCCTCGACGCTCCGCTCTCTCCCGCTGGCATGTTCGGATCTTCTGTCAAAGACTTCGCAGAAAGATTCGCTGAGGTACAGAAGGCGTCTCAGGCGATGAAGCACTTCCTCCCGAAGCGCTCCAGCTCTGCAGCCGGTCGTGTGAAACCGCCTGCGCAGAGCTCACAGCCCCAGCCACCGTCCGCTGCCGCCGCTTCGCAGCGCCACCGAGCTCAAGGCGCGAGACCGCGTTCCCGCTCTTCCGGCTGCCGCCCCGCCGGGCGCGGCCCGAGGCCTAGGATTGAATTGAAACCTGAGCCTCCGAAGTCTTCCTAGCACAACTAGGAAAACGACGGTGTACGAGTCCCGCTGCCACCGGACCCCCACCAAAGTTATTCGCTCGTCCAGTTCCAGAAAATGTGACTGTTCCAGTGCTTTCTGCAGCCAACAAACCGGCTCCGTTGCCCGTTTGCCTGCACACAAAAGTCGTTCTCACGGCTACCCAGATAAATCCCCAAAAGAGTGTATTTTCTGGTGTCCCGGCCACGGCCGATGGTGTCTCATGTGTAGTAAGCATGCCCACTACCCAGTGCCCATCACTACACACAAACACAGCCTGTCACGCAGGTCCCGCGCACATAAAATCGACTCAGATTGATTGCGCTTCACACGTGGTAAATGTGCCCGCTTCCCAGAGCCCACAGACACCACATTATGCACGTCCCACGGTTTCTGTAAAAACGAAACCAACGTGCATTCGCTCTATGCAGGCGAACGTTGTTTGGAGTGTGATAAATGTGCCCGCTGCCCCACAGCCACATCCACGCACAGACATAATAGTTCCTGCTATCAGCGTGCCCCATGCCTCAAATGTCACGAGCACGATTCGTGTGCCACAGCACACCGAAGCCACTCCGTTACTGAACGAACGGAGTGCACTTCGTATTCATGCAGACGCATGGGAAAAGCTTCCCGGGGTTTCAAAGTGGGTGCTGGACATTATTAAAAGAGGCTATTCGCTGCAGTTTCACTGACGCCCGCATCGCGGTATGGCGCGCGTCGAGACCACAATACAAGCAGAAGTAGCACACCTACTTTGAGCTGAAGTGGCGAAACTATTGAGCAAAGGGGTCATAGAGCTTCTCTCTCAAGCTCAGAGCGAAGGAGGGCTATACAGCAGATTCTTCCTGGTACCGAAAAAAGACAGGGGTCTCAGACCCATACTAGATCTAAGGCAACTGAACAGAGTGCTTGTGAAGCGACAGTTCAGGATGCTCACGACCAGAAAAATCCTCGTGCAAGTTCGCCAAGGAGATTGGTTCGTGTCAGTGGATCTGAAAGACGCGTATTTTCAAATACAGATAGCGTCATGCACAGGCGGTTTTTGAGATTCGCCTTCGAGGGCCAGGCATATCAGTACACAGTCATGCCGTTCGGTTTATCCCTGGCACCCCGTACATTTACGAAGTGCATGGATGCAGCACTCGCTCCCCTCAGGTTGAGGGGCGTGCGAATACTGAACTATTTGGACAATTGGCTGATTCTAGCGCAATCTCGCTCAGTGCTCGTAGAGCACACGACAATGTTACTCGATCACCTCGAGAATTTGGGTCTCAGGGTCAATTGGACGAAGAGCTCTCTGTCTCCCAGTCAGAAGACTTATTTCCTGGGCACAGACTTGGACTCGCTGTCCATGATAGCACGACTATCACCACAGCGCGCGGTAGACATTCAGCATACAGCGGGCTCGTTCCGCTGCGGCGCGTCTGTCCCGCTCAAGAGATTTCAGAAAATGCTGGGTCTCATGGCCTCAGCGTCATCAGTCTTCCAGCTAGGTCTGCTCCGCATGCGCCCACTGCAGTTCTGGCTGAAAGCGCGTGTACCGCGCCAAGCGTGGGCGTCCGGTCGACTTCATCTCAAGGTCAATCAGAAGTGCGTCACAGCCCTGAAACCGTGGAAAGCAGTCGACTGGTACCAATCAGGTGTAAGCCTGGGGACTTCCTCGAGGATAAGAGTGGTGTCCACGGACGCATCCACCTCGGGATGGGGGGCTCTGCTCGAGGGCAGACCGTTCTTTGGCCAGTGGTCAGAACGGGAAAAGCTCCTGCACATCAACTGCCTCGAAATGCTGGCAGTAGAGAACGCGCTGGCACGTTTCTGTCCCCAAATAAAAGGGAGCCACGTACTAGTCCGCTTGGACAACATGTCAGTGGTGTCCTACATAAATCTTGCAGAACGCCTCCTGGTATGGGCTCAGCGCAACCTGCGCTCGTTGAAAGCAGCGCACGTGCCAGGGCTCCTAAACATAGGACCAGACAGACTGTCCAGGAACAATGTTCCGGCAGGCGAATGGTCTCTGCACCCACAGACAGTCCAACTACTGTGGAAGAACTTCAGCAGAGCGGAAGTAGACCTGTTCGCGTCTCAAGACAACGCTCATTGTCCGGAATTTTTCTCCAAGAGCAGGGACGCGCTGGCCCACGTGTGGCCCCGCCGTCCTCTCTATGCGTTTCCCCCCGTCTCTCTCCTGCCTCAGGTGATAGAGAGGGTCAAGGAAAAAGGATGTTCAGTACTGCTGGTAGCGCCGTTCTGGGAAAACCAGCCTTGGTTCCCAGCGCTGATGCAGCTGACGAGCACTGCTCCGTGGCCAGTACCAGTGAGGAGAGACCTCCTCTCTCAGGCCCGCGGCTCGATTTGGCATCCTCACGCGGAGCAGTGGTCCCTTCATGTCTTGGCCACCAACGAATATACGATGAATTCCCTAAAGGAGTACTAAACACGATCATGCAGGCTAGAGCTCCGTCTACGAGACGACTCTACTCCTCAAAATGGTCTGTGTTTTCGGGCTGGTGCACAACCCGCGGCTTGTCACCCACTGACTGTGGTGTGACGGAGGTGCTTTCCTTCCTACAGGAGCTGCTGGACAAGGGCAGAACACCGTCCACGCTCAAAGTCTATGTGGCGGCCATAGCAGCGTTCTCGAGGACAACGCTAGGTCAGTCAATAGGAAGGAACGATTTAGTCATCCGCTTCCTTAGGGGGGCTAAGAGACTGAATCCCCCCAGACCTCCCTCAGTCCCCGTGTGGGACCTTTCTATGGTGCTGGAGGCCATGAAAGGTGGACCATTCGAGCCTCTGCAGACGATTGATCTGAAATACCTGTCTCTTAAGACTGTGTTTCTGCTGGCTCTCGCTTCGGTGAAGCGCATAGGGGACTTGCACGCGCTCTCCATGGGTGTGACGTGCATGGAGTTTGGACCTAATGACTCTAAAGTCATACTCAAACCTAAGCACGGTTACGTTCCGAAATCCCTCAACACACCGTTTAGGGCACAGGTCATCGCTCTGTCAGCCCTACCGGTCGCTGATGAGGAAATAGACGCGAGACTCCTATGCCCAGTCAGGGCACTACAAGCTTATGTGTCTCGCTCGTCTGCTTTTAGGCAGACGAAGCAGCTTTTTGTTTTGTTCAATGGGCGTTCTAAGGGACTAGCCGCGTCGAAACAGAGCCTATCCAGATGGATAGTTGATGCTATAGCACTGACATATGCTTCCAAGGGCATGCAGTGCCCGCTGGGTGTCAGAGCACATTCCACGAGGGGCGTGGCCTCCGAGTGGGATTGCCTTGCAAGATATTTGTATGGCGGCGGGCTGGGCCTCCCCGTCTACATTTATAAGGTTTTACAACCTGGAGGTTCCCGCCTTACAGGCCAGGCTGCTGTCAGTCTAGTTAACCAGCAAACTGTGTAAAGACCTATATTTCCCCATCAGTTCAGGCCGTACCCCGCCCTGTCTGTATAACGAACTTAGCGTCTGAGCGACGCTGCACTATGTGGAAGAGTGCGGCTTTGCCCCTCCCTCTTCCCGGACTCCCCGTGAGTTCCCTAGGTGATTGTGCACTATATGAACCCCTGGTTTCGCCCTTGGGTCTTTGGTGTCAGATCTCAGCATGCACGGCATTTTGCATTGGGTCCCCTAGCGTAAGATATCTTACGCAGTACGAGAGACCTCTCGTAAGAGAACGTACTCGGTTACTAACGTAACCTCGGTTCTCTCTAGAGAGGGAACGAGTACTGCGTATCTTGCCGTGCACGCACACGCTCTGGTTGCTTCGATGATGAAAAACCAGATAATAGCTGCCTGCGAGCTGTATTTATAGGCCTAGACCACGCCCGTTATGGCGGGACGTGACGCAGTGGGCCTCGCTCGATAAGCTGCTGCAGTTGCCGCAGAGCAGCCAATAGGCGCGCGAGCTGTATCGCCTATGTCTGTATGCTGCTGCAACGCGTTCTACATTATTACAAAATTAAGGATAATTTTTGGCTTCAATATCTCGCGCAAAAGGATTTTCCCCTAGCGTAAGATATCTTACACAGTACTCGTTCCCTCTCTAGAGAGAACCGAGGTTACGTTAGTAACCGAGTACGTTTTCATTAAATCATGATAACTTTCTTTCAGTTATTGACTTTATTTACACTGCAAAAATGCTTTTCTTACTTAGATGTTTTGTCTTGTTTCCAGTCAAAATATTTAAAAGTTCTTAAATCAAGAAGGATTTCATAAAAAAAATAATGAAAGTTTTTTTTTTGAAAACTTTTTTTTTACTTGTCTATTTTTTTTTTTTTTTTTTTGCTTAAAACCGGCAAAATAATCTGCCATTGGCGTAAGAAAAACATTTTAGAAGATTATTTTTCTTACCCCATTGGCAGATTATTTTGTTTGTGTCAAGCAAAAATGCACTTAATTTGACTTGTTTTTCTGAAAACAAGACAATAATCTTTACTGATCTAGAATTTCATTCTTGATTTAAGAATTTGTAGATTCACATGGGATGTTTTCAGTTGCAATTCAGTTCATGCAAAGCATGCAATATTTTGCCCAATATCTTAGATGTGTGGGTCCCATTGCTTATCCTGTGCACAGTATATGTGACCCTGAACCATAAAACTAGTCTTAAGTCGCTGGGGTATATTTGTAGCAATAGCCAAAATTGCTACATTGCTGCATGGGTCAAAATTATTGTTTTTTCTTTTATGCCAAAAAACATTAGGAAATTAAGTAAAGATCATGTTCCATGAATATTTTTTTTTTTTTTAATTCCTACTGTAAATATAGCAAAATGTAAATTTTGATTATTAATAGGCACTGTCAAGAACCTAATTTGGAGATCTTTAAAGGTGATTTTCTCAGAATTTTGATTTTTTTTTTGCATCCTGATTTTCAAATAGGTGTATCTCGGCCTATCCTAACAAACCATACATCATGTGAAAGCAAATAAATATGCTTTCTATTGATGTATACATCTCAGTTTTGTAAAATGTAACCTTATGACTGGTTTTGTGGTCCAGGGTCACATAAGTGTTTTTTTTTTTTTTTTTTGATCATCCTCACCCAAAAATAAAAATCACTTTACTTACGTCTATTGATAGATACCATTCTCAATTTATTTAGTGGGGGGTCTTAGCTACATAGTATCTTCATGGACAGTCAGTTCTTTATGCAAATTATACAGTTTTATGGCTTCAGATCAACATCTTTCTGTGTTTTCTAGATTAATCAAAATGGTCAAGTGTCCGATCTGCCACAGCGACTACGCCAACCTCCGGCAACACCTTAGGACCATCCATCTTGTTTTTAATTTGGAGGAACGTGCCATTTTGTTGAAAATGTCCCGTTCCAGACTCCCTTTAAAAAATGAGGTGTGCCCTGTATGTGCAAAAAAGTGCATACATACTGACCGGCATGTGTCTAAAGTGCACAAAGACTTAACGGCAAATTTTGACCAGTTATGCTTTAAATTTACAATATATGAAATAGCATTGCGTGTGCAAGTATTTTAAGCATAGACAAACATTTATTTATTTTCTTTTTTTTTTTTGCAGGAGGCCAAAAGGATGTATGCACTCCATACCCTGACGTGGAGGGCGGCAGTGCGGAAGCTGAAGGCCCTGCGCCAGACAAACTCTGGGGTCCCGCTGGCTACATGCCTAGATGAGGAAGAGGAGCCTGTAGTCACACCCTCTGCAGCAAAAAGCCCTTGTGTGGATGGACAAGAGGTCTGGGGGCTTCCTCAGTCCTGGGACACACCCACTCAGGCCTCGGGCCAGCATCCTATGTGGATGGGGCCTTACCCACCCCAGAGGATGTGGGCTGCACCAATTCAAGTGTGGGCCCCGCCATCTGATGAGGCTGCACCACTCCAGGTGGTGGAGGCGGCACCTGTTCAGGCAGTGGGGGATGCACCAACACAGGAGGTGGGGGGTGCTCTCTCTCAGGTATTTGGGTGCGCACTGTGTAAGGTGCTGTCCCCACCACCTCAGGTGTCGGCCCCACTGCCTGAGGCGCGGGCCTCATGCAGTGCAGAATTTGGTGCCTCATCATGCCCATCTACGGATGAAAGAACAATGGTGAACATAATTGGTAAAAATCAAATTTATAAGCTTATTTCTTATAATGTTGCAGTAGATGGTAGATTAACCTGATGTTTGTTTGTTTTTCACAGAAGAACTTGGATTTCAGATCCTTAATAACCCACAGAACAACAAATTTTTCAACATGGATCACTGTTAATTTATTTATTTTTTGTTCTTTTTTTATTTTTCATATTTATAAATAGTTTTAAAAAAAATTGACTTGCATAATATGTGTGAAAACAAAAGTTCAATAAATGTTTGAAGTTCAGTCAAGTTGTTTTATTACTCAACGTAATATTAAATGGTGCTTAATCATGTATGAACATATGTGTCAGCGCTCCCCAAATATCATAGTTGTATAAATTAAATAATAAAAACATGTTTTCGATTTGTTGGAGTAAATTGGAATTGCCATGTTCTAACATGAAGAAACGTCCATTTCTAATTTATTCAGGACCGTCAAATAAGCTGTGGGTGGACATGCACCATATGTGATCGAAAACTCAATGTCAAATCCCCAATGTTGTTAATTTGTAAGCAAATTCTACAGCATTATGACATGAAACTCACATAATTGGAGTGTTCTGAGTACAGTAGAGGTGCTTTTATCCACAATTTTGGGATGTATATTTACATGAAAAAATGTCCATTTCCAATTTATTCAGCGGGCTCTTTGTAATTGTCAGTCTTAATAAAGCTGTTGCATATGGATCCAACGCCTCCGGAACATTCTCTGACTACGTCACAGAGTAAACAGGCAGAATTCAACAACGGCAAACTGGTGTGGTGAAGGTAATCCGTAAGGGTAAACGATAGTCCGTGCAGTAGGTCGAGGCAGGCGGCGAGCAAAGGGGATAATCAGTGAGACAGGCGTGGGTCGACCAAAGGCAGGCAGCAAACATTCACAAACGAGATAAACAGTCCAGTTGGCAACAGGTAGGCAGTCAGAAATAACGCTCGGGATTGTCAGCATGACTAAACAAAACTTTGCGAGGTGCTGTGTGTGTGAATCTGGCTGAAATACAGTCCTGGTAATGAGGTGCAGGTGTGTGTGGTTAATCAGTCCTGAGAATGAGGTGCAGGTGTGTGTGGTTAATCGGAGCAGAGGATTATGGGAGATGTAGTGCATTAGTATTCCGGGGAAGGTTCCCGCTGGTGACGGTTAGAGGGAGCCACAGAGACCGTGCTTGTGACAAAGCCCCCCCCCTGCGAGCGACTCCTGGCGCGAGGAGGAACCCGACGCCGAGGTCTACCTCTTCCACAGGGAGCTGGTCGACCTGGGTGAGAAGAATGAAAGTCGGTGGTAAGAGATGGATCCAGAATGTCGTTGGCAGACACCCACAACCTCTCCTCTGGGCCGAAACCCTCCCAGTCGACCAGATACTGGAGGTGACCTCCCCAGCGTCGGGAATCCAGAATGGTGTTGACTCGATAGACCTCCTCGCCGTCGATGATCAGGGGGGGAAGTCCCTGCGGAGCGGTCTCATCTAGGATCTCATCTCCTCCCGGGTCACCAGCAGGCTTCAACAGAGACACATGGAAGGTGGGTGAGATACGGTAATCGGCAGGAAGTTGTAATCTGAATGACACATGAGTAATCTGTCTAATGATCTGAAAAGGACCCACGTACCTGGGACTGAGCTTTTTACAGGGCAGGCGCAAACGTAGATCCCGGGTAGAGAGCCAAACCCATTGCCCGTGTTCATAGGGGGGATTAGGTCTGCGCCTCCGGTCGGCCTGGATCTGGGTGCGACGAATGCCCCTCTGAAGATGGACGTGAGCCTGATTCCACGTCTCCTCGCTGCGTTGGAACCAGGAATTGACAGCAGGTAATTCAGAAGGTTCCCCGGACCAGGGAAACAGGGGTGGTTGGGATCCCAGGATGCACTGGAAAGGGGTGAGGTTGGTGGAGGGTTTACGTAGGGAGTTCTGTGCGTATTCAGCCCAGAGTAGATACCGACTCCAGTCCTCCTGGTGATCCTGGCAGTACGAGCGGAGGAAACGGGTCAACTCCTGGTTGAGTCTCTCGGCCTGTCCGTTGGACTGAGGGTGGTATCCTGAGGTAAGGCTGATGTTAACTCCTAGGAGGCGGAAGAAGTTTGACCAGAGTCGGGAGGTGAATTGAGGCCCCCGGTCAGAGACGATGTCCTCCGGTAGTCCATAGAACCTGAACACTGAGTTGCATAGAGCCTCGGCCGTCTCCATGGCGGTGGGCAGCTTAGGAAGAGGGATGAAACGACAGCCCTTGGAGAACCGGTCGATGACTGTGAGGACGGTAGTGTGACCATTGGAAGAGGGGAGGTCCGTGATGAAATCCACAGCGATGTGGGACCAGGGACGCTGGGGGACAGGTAGGAGTTGAAGGAGACCAGCTGGTAGTCGCCGAGGGACTTTAGCGGTGTTACAGACTGAGCAGTGCTTGATAAAGTTCATGTTATCGAGGCGTGCGGAGGGCCACCAGAAACGGTTGTTGAGCAGGTGAAAGGTAGCCTCAATACCAGGATGACCGGAACTGGGAGCAGAGTGAACTTCAGTCAGAATTCGTGAGCGTAGGTTGAGGGGAACATAGGTGAGATTCTCGGGACAGTTGGCTGGAGGAAGATCCTGGAGGTGCCCCTCCGAGATCTCGGTCATTATGTCCCAGGAGACAGGCGCCACTATGACAGAGGTGGGCAAGATAGTCTCAGAGAGCTTCGTGGAGTGATCAGGTTCATGAATCCGTGAAAGAGAGTCCGCCTTGGTGTTCTGGGATCCTGGGCAGTAGATTACTTGGAACTGAAATCGTGTGAAGAAAAGTGCCCATCTGGCCTGGCGGTGATTGAGGACCTTGGCTGAGCGCAGGTATTCCAAGTTCCGGTGATCGGTCAACACCGTGAAAGGATGTTGGGCGCCCTCGAGCCAGTGACGCCACTCCTCGTGGGCTAGCTTAATAGCTAAGAGCTCTCTGTTACCCACATCGTAGTTCCTTTCGGCTGGAGTCAATTTATGGGAGAAGTAGGCACAGGGAAAAGTCTTGGGGGGCTGACCCTGCTGCTGCGACAGTACGGCTCCTATGCCGGTACTGGACGCGTCTACCTCCACAAGGAAGGGCTGGCTAGGGTCAGGGTGACAGAGAATAGGGGCTGAGGTGAATCTTTGTTTGAGATCGTTGAAAGCCTGAGTGGCGAGCGGCAACCAGGTGAGACGAGTGTTACCCTTCTTGACCATAGATGTGAGTGGAGCGGCCACAGTGCTGAACTGTCGGATGAAGCGACGGTAGAAGTTCGAGAATCCTAGGAATCGCTGAAGCTCCTTAAGTGTGGAGGGACGTGGCCAATGGCGAACGGCATTAACCTTTCTCTCGTCCATGGCGACGCCTTCTGGGCTGATGATATAGCCCAGGAAGGCAATCCTTTCCTGATGAAATTCGCATTTCTCCTCCTTGGCATAGAGCTGGTGCTTGATTAGGCGTTGGAATACTGACTTGACATGGAGGACGTGTTCGGCGTATGAGTTGGAATAAATGAGAATATCGTCAATGTAAACGATAACCCAGCGATTCAGCATATCCCGGAACACCTCATTGATGAAGGCCTGGAAACAGGAAGGACTGTTGGCCAGGCCGAAGGGCATAACCCGATATTCATAGTGACCTGAGGTGGTTGAGAATGCCGTCTTCCACTCGTCCCCCTCACGAACTCTGATGAGGTTGTATGCCGACCGTAAATCCAACTTTGTGTAGATCTTGGCCGAACGTAGTTGTTCCAAGGCCGGTGGGACGAGTGGTAAGGGATAGCGGTACTTGATGGTGATGTCGTTGAGGGCCCGGTAGTCAATGCAGTGTCGGAGACCTCCATCCCGTTTCTTAACGAAGAAGAAGCCCGCCGAGGCAGGCGAGGTGGAGGGGCTGATGAAACCCTTGGCCAGTTCCTCCTGAATGTAGGTGTTCATGGCCTCCGACTCGGGCTGGGATAGTGGGAAGATGCGTCCTTTGGGAGGAGTAGATCCCGGAATTAGATCGATGGCGCAATCACCGGGGCGGTGAGGTGGCAGTTGAGTGGCCCTGGTCTGACTGAAAGCCTCTAGGAGTTCCTGATACTCGGTGGGTATGGTGAGGCTGGACTTGAGAGGTGTAGTGAGGAGAGGTGTCCTGATGGTTGGGCGGAGGCAGAGCTTACGGCAGTGTGGAGATCAGTGAGTGATAGTTCCACAGGGTCCAGGAGATGGTGGGTTCGTGCTGATTGAGCCATGGATATCCAAGGATTATGGGTGACTGAGGTGATGAAGAAGTGAATGGTTTCCTGATGAGAGGGTTCAATCCGGAGAGAGAGGTCGTTGGTGGTGTGGTCGATTCGTCCTGATCCTAGTGGTCGCCCGTCCACAGGAGAAGCACAAGTGAGGATAGGCAAACCGTTAGCAATGGCAAAGTTCGAGTCAATGAAGTTTCCGGCAGCGCCGGAATCAATCAGGGCTGTGGTTTTAATAGAAATACCCTCAGAAAATAACAGTACTGGTATTTCACATCGGTTGCGATGAGGCTTTATACTACTCACCGAGGTAGGTGGCCTGGGTGGCCGAGTGGGACAATTGGCACGGATATGTCCAGCGAGTCCACAGTAAAGACACAAACTGCCGCGAAACCGCCTCTCTCTCTCCTCCAGGGACAGTTTAGTAGTTCCCAGCTGCATGGGTTCAGGGGCAGCCTCAGTGGCAGGCAGGGTAAACGGCGCAGCAGTGAATGATCGACTCAGCTTACGTGCTCTCATAACATTGTCAACACGAATGGACAGATCGATGTATTGGTTAAGGGTGAGATCCTCGTCTCTACAAGCTAACTCTACCTGCAGGTCCGGGTGTAAACCTCTGCGGTAGTGCAGCTTGAGAGGACCATCGTTCCATCCACTCTGGGCAGCCAGAGTACGGAAATTGAGAGCATAGTCCGCAGCTGTACGTCGACCCTGCCGTAGCATGACGATCTGCTCTCCTGCTTCTCTTCTCTCAGAGCTGGGCTGGAACACCTCCTTGAAGCGTTGGAGGAAAATGGCGAACGAGGGGAATGTTGGGCGATCCAGATCCCAAACCGCTGTGGCCCAGTCTAATGCTTTCCCGGTGAGTAGAGAACACACAAAAGCAATCCTGCTCTCCTCGTTAATGTATAGGTGGGGCTGCTGGTTCACAAAGAGTGTGCATTGAAGAAGAAAGCCCTTACATTTTGTAGTCGTACCATCAAACTTGTCCGGGAAAGCGAGGCGTGGGCTGGCGGTCATTAACTGAGGCGGTGGGCTCATGGGAGGCGGGGCGGATGGCGTGGCTACCTGCAATCCTCGCAGTGCCCCGACTAACTGCTCTGTTAGTTGGGTGAGTCGATCCAATTGTTGTTGATGGGTCGACAATACCGTAGCCTGAGCAGAGAGTTCCGTGGTGAGCTGATAAACTGTTGCTGGATCCGCATGTGGCGAAGTTTTCTGTGACGTAGTCAGAGAATGTTCCGGAGGTGTTGGATCCATATGCAACAGCTTTATTAAGACTGATAGAGTAAACAGGCAGAGTTCAACAACGGCAAACTGGTGTGGTGAAGGTAATCCGTAAGGGTAAACGATAGTCCGTGCAATAGGTCGAGGCAGGCGGCGAGCAAAGGGGATAATCCGTGAGACAGGCGTGGGTCGACCAAAGGCAGGCAGCAAACGTTCACAAACAAGATAAACAGTCCGGTTGGCAACAGGTAGGCAGTCAGAAATAACGCTCGGGATTGTCAGCATGACTAAACAAAACTTTGCGAGGTGCTGTGTGTGAATCTGGCTAATATACAGTCCTGGTAATGAGGTGCAGGTGTGTGTGGTTAATCAGTCCTGAGAATGAGGTGCAGGTGTGTGTGGTTAATCGGAGCAGAGGATTATGGGAGATGTAGTGCATTAGTATTCCGGGGAAGGTTCCCGCTGGTGTCGGTTAGAGGGAGCCACAGAGATTGTGCTTGTGACAGTAATGCTCCCGTGGACATTTATTTTTATGCAAATTGTACAGTATTATGACATGAAACTCACATAAATGGATTTCAAGGGGTATAACAAGTACAGTAGATGAGTTTTCATCGACATTGTCACGCATATTTAAGTGTCCACGGGAGCATTATGAAGGGCCAGCTGAATAAATTGGAAATGAACATTTAATTATATAAAACCATCCCATTTCCAATTTATTCAGCAGGTCCTTCATAGTGCTCCTGTGGACATTGATTTTTATTGCAAATTCTACAGTATTATGACATGAAACTCCCATAAATGGATTCCGCTGAGTACAGTAGAGGCGTTTCATTTATATTTATTCATTTACATGATGAAATGTCCATTTCCAATTTATTCAGCTAGCCCTTCATACTGCTCCCTTGGACATTTCATTTATATTTATTCATTTACATGATGAAATGTCCATTTCCAATTTATTCAGCTAGCCCTTCATACTGCTCCCTTGGATATTCATTTTTATGCAAATTCTGCCGTATTATGACATGAAACTCACATAAATGGATTCCATTGAGTGTTCTGAATACTGTCAGAGTTCTACCACAGCCAGATCCACCAGCCACGCCCCCTGAAGACACACACACACGTTGTTCAAATTTATTTTATTAGGATAAACCCCTTGAGATGCATCATCTCGTTTTCAAGGGGGTCCTAAAATACATCACGGCCATCACAAAAAAACAATAGTAAAATAAACAAGAGTACAATTAAACATATTGGACAAACAAATACATACAGAACCACAAACACACAAAAAAAAAACCTACATATATGTATATATATATATATATATATATATATATATATATACACACACATATATATAATAATATTAACCTAAATATACCGAACTTTACAACCATTAGATCAAATTGGCAGAAATACATTTGATATTGAATATATTCACATTATGTCAGCATCATACTTTACAAGAGCAGTCAGTCACAAAGTAAGAAGACAAGGTATGCTTAAACATCCCAAATGAAGTGATGGATCTAATATCGGAAGGTAAGTTATTCCAATTTAAAGTGGCTTTGAACATAAAAGCTCTTTTGCCAACTGTCTTCTTGGCTCAGGGGACAGAAAAATAAAGCTGAACAGAGTGCCTCAAATAATAATTTGAAGTAATAGGAACAAAATACTGTTTTAAATAAAGCGGGTAATTGTAATGGATACATTTGAATATTAGTTGAAACCAGTGCATTTGTCTTCTTATATTTAAAGACGGCCAATTCAGGGCAGAATACATTGTGCAATGATGGGTGAGAAAAGGGCATCCAAGGACAAATCTGCACAGTCTGTTATAGGCAGTTTTAAGACGGGAAAGTTCTGATTTTACTGAATTTTGGTAAACAACATCACAATAGTCAAAAATCGGAAGTATAAGTTGAGAAGCGAGTTTCCTGCGCACACTGTAAGTGAAGCAGTTACGGGATCGATATAAAACATTAATTCCATAATTGACTTTACGTAAGATATGACCAATATAAATTTTAAAAGAAAGCTCAGAATCTAGCCATACACCAAGATATTTATATTTTTCAACTTGAGGCAGAGGAGTACGGTCAGAACAAGTTATTATACAGGAATTGGTTTCAGATTTGAGTTTTTGTCTGGTACCAAAATTCATGAGATATGTTTTAGTTTTGTTGAGCAATAATTTGTTATAAGAAAGCCAATCCTGTAAAATTGTAAAATCATACTGAAGACACGCTTGAATTTGGGGAAGATCATGTTTAGATGTATATAAGACGGTGTCATCGGCATAAAGTTGAGCACAACAGTTATTAAGAATTAATGGTAAGTTATTAACGTAAATAGAAAAAAGTAGTGGTCCCAAAGTTGAGCCCTGGGGCACACCTCTTTGCTGAGTTAGCAGATTAGATTTATTTCCATGTAGGATAACACATTGTTTTCTATTATGGAGGTATGCACTAAACCACAATACAGCATTTTTGGACAGACCAGTAGCATAGAGCTTATCTAAAAGAAGATAATGATCAACAAGGTCAAAGGCTTTAGTCAAGTCGATAAATATTGCACCTGTAAGTTCCCCATTATCTGCAGCAGAAAAGACATCATTAGTGAATTTAAGAAGGGCAGTAGATGTAGAGTGGTTAGCCCTAAAGCCAGATTGAAATGGTGATAATATATTGTTTGCACTAAGAAAGTGTGAGAGTTGATTATAAATTAATTTTTCAAACACTTTAGCAATAGAACATATAATATAAATAGGTCTGTAATTGTTAAGATCTAGTACATCTCCTCCTTTATGTATTGGAGTAATGCGTGCGCACTTCCAGATAGCAGGTAACTCACATGAAGACAAAGAGAGATTGAATAAATCAGTAAGTGGATACATAAGTACATGGGATGCTAGTTTGATCAACTTATTATCTAAACCATCCAGTCCAGCACCACTGTTCCCTTTTAGTTCATTTATAGCATTCTGCACTTCATCTGGTTGAATTTTCTTAAAATAAAAAGAACTGTGATTGGGCAAAGTATTATTTAAAAATACAGTACCCAGATCAGTTTCGGGTATTAAAGTAGAACAAACAGAAGAGAAATGATGATTAAATGCTTCAGCAATAGATAAAGAGTCATGTAAAATTGTATTTGAAACTCGTATTTGATTAATACAATGTTTTTCTGATGTATTAGTAATAGTTTTAATTTTTTTCCAGAATTGTCTTGGATTCTTAAAATCATTACTGAGGCTATCCTTATAGTAGTTGGATTTTGCATTACGAGTTTTAGTCTTACTCATATTTCTCAGCTGCCTGTATATTTCCCAATCTACGTTAGCCCTTGTATGCCGAAAAATTGACCATGCTTTATCCCTTTGCCTAAAAAGACTAATAAGTTCAGAGTCAATCCAAGGGAGGTGTTTACCCTTGACCAGGACAGATTTCCAGGGAGCATGTTTATCCAGAACATCAGTAAACTCGGTATAGAGGAAATCCCATGCATCTTGAACATTAGGTATAAGTTGGTATCTGTCCCAATTTATAGCTATCAGATCATTAAAAAATAAATCTGAATTCAATTTCTTATATTGTCTTATTTTAATAAGTCTTGGTGGTGATTTAGGTAATTTAATCTTCCATACACAATATACTATAGAGTGATCACTAAAGCAATCAGAAATAACACCTGCTCTTAAAAATCTATCTGGATGTGAAACAAGTATCCAGTCAAGCAGGGATTGAGAAGTAGGAGTGATACGAGTTGGTTCCTTAATTAATTGTGAGATATTTAAATTACTAAATAAATTTTTCACTTTATGTGATGATTTATCTAACCAGTTTTTATTGAAATCCCCAAGTAAAATAATTTCATTATTACCAGAAATGGAGTTAATGGTGGATATCAGGTGATCAAAAGTTTCAGCTGGCGAAGAGGGTGGTCTGTATATGCTCCCAATAATTAAGCTTTTATTTTCATGAAAAATTACTTTAGCAAAAACACATTCAAAGTGCAGAGGCTCAACTGTAGGTATGGTAAACTCAGATATGAGCTCAGAGGAAACATATATAGCCACACCCCCACCTCTGGAACTCCTATCAGATCTATATAGTATATAGTTTGGAAGATTAATTTCAGTATCTGATATATTACTATTAAGCCATGTTTCGGAAAGAGTAATTATGTTAGGTTTATGTAATACAACCCATGCACGAAGTAGGTCAATTTTAGGGATAAGACTCCTAATATTTAAATGTACAATTTTTATTCCTTTAGCATAACTCATCGAAAAAGCAAATTTTAGTACTGTTACTACGGTCACTGCTGCTCAAACATAACTGTAAAAGTAGTTGGATCCCAAAAAATAATACATAATTAGAGAGGTTGCAAGATTAATTTGATACAATAAAACAAAAACACAAACACACATTACATAAACCCACATACAAAACTAAACACAAAAAAACATTACCCAAGCAAAGCCCAGCAACCCCAGACACCATGTTCCCGGGGAATTTCTGTGAGTAAACAAAATTATGTTGGAAAAGAACATCTATTAGTCTCAAGACTCAGTCTGCATTAATATGAAAATAAGGATTTTCTAGACAAGTCAAAAATTTACTAAAAACAAGACAATCATTTTTACTTAGACTTTACTGGAAACAAGAGAAAACCTCTATGTAAGAATTTTTTTTTTTTTTTTTTTTTTTTTTGCAGTTTGCAAAGAAAAAAATGCTTTTCTTATTTAGATGTTTTGTCAGTAACACTTTGTAATAATGACACTCTATGAATCATTAGTTAAGTATTGGTAAATAGTTAATCATTTTTAAAGCAGTATTCCTACATGAATAGACATTTGTAAGCAGTTTCAAAATACAGCTGTAAATGCATTATTCTTGTTTTATAATCATCTGTATAATATGCATAATACTTGTATTTTCATACTTTATTAAGGATCAGTTCATAATTTCTGAAATTAAGCCGTACATTATTTACAAACCGGATAGTAAATAGTTTTAAGTTGTTCATGAGATCATTTAGAATGAGTTAGTAAATGATTCATTAACTATTTGAATGCAAATTTATACATCTTAGTTTTGAGACGTATATTAACAGTAAGTCAGTGTGTTAATAAATGTTTTAATAACACATGTCCCTACTGTAACTCATAATTAATTCAGGAAGTTATAAAACATTTACTAGCTGTCAGTTAATGTTTTTGTGAGCTCATCTAAAATGAGGAGTATGTATGCATTGTACAGTGTTTACAAATAAGATTTAAAGGCTCATTTATCTTCTAAACAGAAAAAGGAAAACTACTACCTAACCGGTTTGTAAACAATGAACTGCTTAATTTATGAATGATGAACTGATCCTTAATAATGTATGAAAATACAATTAATAAGCATATTATTGTCAGGATTCTTGTCTAGTTTGTCTTGTTTTTCCTAGTTTTTTCTCCCTATGTTTCCTATTCAATGGTTTAGTCCTTGTCTCCCCCTAGTGTTTAGTTCTAGTTGGTTTAGTATCATGCCCATATTTGTATTTCCCCCTCGTCATCCTGTTATCTCGTTTGTTACCACGCCCTGTCTTCTGTGTATTTAAGTCTGTGTTTGCTCACTACCCTTTGTCTGTCGATGAAGTCTCATGGTGTTTGTCCGCTCCTCGTGGTTTGTTTTTGAAGTTTCGTCGTGTTTGTGTATCCCTGCCTTTTGTTTTGTTTCAAGATTTAATAAATTAGTGTTTTGTTTAATTCCCATTTCCTCGTGTGTTCTCCTGGCTCCTCGTCTCCCCCGCACGTGTGACAGATCGACGGACCTTACAACATGACCTGGGCTGAGGACCTCCTTTGGAACCTGCAGCAAGGTGAGCGTTCGCTGGAGGAATATGTGGAGGAGTTTTTGAGCATTTACCATCTGGTGAGGTGGAGCGACTAGATGATCAATGCATGTTTCTAGATGGGACTCAAAGATGATTATTTGTTCCAGTTGATTACTCCAAGTGATTGCTACCGTCCCGTAGCAGATTTTGTAAATTTTATTCTTGACTTATGTGGTTCCCCGTTCCAAGTCATGGTGGAGGATGGTAATCCTCCTCCCATCTGGAAACATGCAGTCACCCCATCTCACCAAAAGCCAGAACTCTCCGCATACCACTCCAGCGACCTCACTCTCTCCTTGCCTCCCACGTGTCCCCAAGTCCCTAAGCCCCACGATGGTCCTCAGCCCAGTACCTCAGGCCGCCACGTCAGCTCACAAAATGGCCGCCACGCCAGCTCACAAGATGGCCGCCACGCCCGAGTCGGCAAGCAAGATGGCTGCCGTTCCTGAGTTCCCGGCCAAGATGGCCGACGTTCCTGAGTCCCCGGCCAAGATGGCCGCCGTTCAATTCAATTCAAGTTTATTTGTATAGCGCTTTTCACAATACAAATCGTTGCAAAGCAGCTGCACAAAAATGTAGGCTACTACAAAATATTTAGTAGCTTATTAGTGGTGAATACTGTATGTTAAGTCGATGTACATATGATATAAATGTTAAAATCAGTAACGTTGTAATCAAACAGATCATGAACACTAATTGCAATGATTATGTGTTGTAGTCAAACTTGTAGGAAAATTGTGTAGTGCTGTATGTTGTTTCAAGGCTGGCATCGTCGGTGGTCCTCTGAGGGGTTGGCATCATCTCTTCTTCTGAATCCAGACTGAGTCTTGTTTAAATCCTAGTTACCACGGGATGAAAATCCCGTGGCAGAAACAGAGAAACAAATAGAGAAATAATTAGCGTAGCTGCTGTTCCAACCAAACAAAAATTATGTGTTTAGCCCAAGCTGAAGAATATTAATGTGCATTTGATCAGATGTAACTGAAATACAACGTTATGAGATAAATTATGTGAATGCTTGGCTAAAGAGACGAGTCTTTAATCTAGATTTAAACAGAGAGAGTGTGTCTGAACCCCGAACGTTATCAGGAAGGCTATTCCAGAGTTTGGGAGCCAAATGTGAAAAGGCTCTCCCTCCTTTAGTGGACTTTGCTATCCTAGGTACTACTAAAGAGTTTTGCGACCTTAGGGAGCGTGAGGGATTGTAGCGTGGTAGGAGACTAGTTAGGTATGCAGGAGCTAAACCATTAAGGGCCTTATAGGTAAGAAGTAGTATTTTGTAAGTGATACGGAACCTAATAGGTAGCCAGTGCAGAGACTGTAAAATTGGGGTAATATGATCATATTTTCTTGATCTGGTAAGGACTCTAGCAGTTACATTTTGGACTACTTGTAGCTTATTTATTGAAGAAGCAGGACAACCACCTAGTAGTGCATTACAATAGTCCAGTCTAGACGTCATGAATGCATGGACTAACTTTTCTGCATCAGAAACAGGCAACATGTTCCGTAGCTTAGCAATGTTTCTAAGATGGAAGAATGCTGTTTTTGTAACATAGGAAATATGATTTTCAAAAGACAGGTTGCCGTCTAATATAACACCCAGATTTTTGACTGTAGAGGAAAGAACAGTACATCCGTCTAGATGCAAATTGCAGTTTAAGAGATTCTGTGTACTGTTTTTTGGTCCAATAAGTAATATCTCAGTCTTATCTGAATTTAATAGTAGAAAATTATTGGTCATCCAGTCTTTCACATTTTTAACACACTCTGTTAACTTTGCTAAGTTAGAAGTTTCATCTGGTCTTGTTGAAATATATAGTTGAGAATCATCAGCATAACAATGGAAACTAATCCCATATTTCCTAATAATATTACCGAGGGGTAACATGTAAATTGAAAATAGCAGAGGACCAAGGACAGATCCTTGTGGCACTCCATAATTTACTGGTGATAACTGCGATGACTCCCCGTTTAAATAAAGTGATAGCGATCGGACAGGTATGATCTGAACCATCTTAAAGCCTGCCCTTGAATACCTGTATAGTTTTGTAATCGATCTATGAGTATGTCATGATCTATAGTGTCGAACGCAGCACTAAGATCAAGTAAAACTAGCAGTGAGACGCAGCCTTGATCTGACACAAGTAGCAAGTCGTTTATGATTTTTACAAGTGCAGTTTCTGTGCTACGATGGGGCCTGACTGAAATTCTTCAAAGATATTATTATTTTGCAAGAAGGAGCACAATTGAGCAGACACAACTTTTTCTAGAATTTTAGACATAAATGGAAGATTAGAAATGGGTCTGTAATTTGCCAGTTCACTAGGGTCTAGCTGTGGTTTCTTAATTAGAGGTTTAATAACCGCTAATTTGAATGGTTTTGGGACATGACCTAGAGATAGCGACGAGTTAACAATATTAAGAAGCGGTACTTCTGCTACAGGTAACAACTCTTTTAGTAATTTAGTGGGTACAGGATCTAATAGGCATGTTGTTGGTTTAGATGTGGTGATAAGTTTATTTAATTCTTTCTGTTCTATAGTTGTAAAGCACTGCAGTTTTTCTTCGGGTGTAATGACTAATGTTGAAGTATCAGTTGCTGTAGTATCTATATTAGTTATTGTATTTCTGATGTTGTCTATTTTATCAGTAAAGAAATTCATAAAGACATTACTATTAAACTGTGCAGGAATATTCAGGTCAGGAGGTGTTTGGTTATTGGTTATTTGTTGCCGTTCCTGAGTTTCTGACCAAGATGGCCTCCGTTCCTGATATCCCGGCCAAGATGGCCGCCGTTCCTGAGTTCCCGGCCGAGATGGCCTTTGTTCCTGAGTTCCTGGCCAAGATGGCCGCCGTTTCTGAGTTCCCGGCCAAGATGGCCGCCGTTCCTGAATCTCCGGCCAAGATGTCCGCTGTACCTGAGTTCCCGGCCAAGAAGGATATTATGAACCTGATGGACATGGCGATTCCTCTGCAGTTCTCAGCGCCTATTCTCTCTCCCAAGTCTCCGCTGGTTCCGTCCAGCTGTCCAGAGCCTTCGCTGGTCCCGTCCAGCCGTCCAGAGCCTCCGCTGGTTCCGCCCAGCCTCCCTGAGTCTCCGCTGGTTCCGCCCAGCCTCCCTGAGTCTCCGCTGGTTCCGCCCAGCCCTCCAGTGACCGCGCCGCCAGAGCGCCCTCGAGTGACCGCTCGCCCAGAGCCTGCTCTCTCAAAGTCTCCGCTGGAGATGCCCATCCCTCCAGAGTCTCCGCTGGGGACGCCCATCCCTCCAGAGTCTCCGCTGGGGACGCCCATCCCTCCAGAGTCTCCGCTGGGCTCGTCCAGCCCTCCAGAGCCCGCTCGCCCCGAGCACCGTCCTGAGCCCGCTCGCCACGAGCGCTGTCCAGAACCGACGCCTCCTCCAGCACGCCCTCCTGCACGCCCTCCAGAGCCGGAGCTCTCTCCTGCACGCCCTTCAGTGCTCTCCTGGGTGGACTTTGCCCTAGATTCCCCCAAGAAAATTGTTGGGGGGGCTACTCCCTAGATCTGCCATGGCCACCTGGACTGTTTACACGGCCATGGCTTCCTGAGCCCCCAGATCCACCATGGCCTCCTGGACTGTTTACACGGCCATGGCCTCCTGAGCCCCCAGATCCGCCATGGCCTCCTGGACTGTTTACCCAGCCATGGCCTCCTGAGCCTCCAGATCCGCCATGGCCACCTGGACTGTTTACCCGGCCATGGCCCCCTGAGCTCCCGGACCCGCCATGGCCTCCTGACCCGCCATGGCCCCCTGAGCTTCCTGAACCGCCATGGCCTCCGGAGCTCCCTGATACGCCCTGGAGACCACCCCTGTATCCTGTGTCCCCTGTGGAGCTACCTAGCAGTCCCTTATGGATGTTATTAGGCATACTTGATTGGAATAAGAAGGGAGCTCCAGAATCTAATGCGCCCGGTAAGGCGCAGCGTGGCCGTTCACGAGGTGGCAGTGCCGGGAAGCTGCCAAACTGAAGATCCCTGAAATTCTGGGTAATTTTTTGACTACTCTCCTTCGCCTCTATCATTTTAGCATCCGACTCGACCCTTAACGCTTCTCTTTTTTTTTCTGTGAAGACCTCCTGGGGAGTGGGGCCGAAAAAAAATGCAGTGGTCCTTTTATGGGCATCTGACCGCCTACTGGGCCAGCATCTATGGCCACCGCTGTGGGGTTTTTCAAATCCTCACAATTCAGGAGGTGGAAGATACCCATAAGACGGGGAGCGAAGGCCAGTTCATCATTAATGTGAGTGTTTCTCTCCCTCTTCCTGTAAACCAGTAAATCATAACTAAATCAGTTATTTAATTGTCATCAGTGGTTCATACGATCATTTAGAAAGTGTAAGTAAATGATTAATCAACTATTTAAATGCAAATTTCTACATATTATTTAGAAATATATAAATATTGTTTTAATAAATGCTTTATTAACACATATTCCTACTGCACTGTTACTCCACTGAGTAACTATTGTATGTCTAAATAAGATGTAGAAATGTGCATTCAAAGTTTATTAATCATTTAGTTACCTTCCTAAATGATCTTAAGAATCTCTGACAACTCCTGAATAACTGGACTGTTAATAATAGAAATTAAAAAAAAAAACAAAAAAAAACATTATAGATATATTTATAAACCAGGAACAAAACATTGTTAGCTGCATTTATAAACTGCATACTACTGTCTATTAATGTGGACATAAGCGATGAATTGACTATTAACCAATGCTTAACTAATACGTCGTAGTTATTATTAAAGTGTTACCAAAAACTCTTGTCACTTCTCGCTGTTTCTGCAGATATCGGCCCATAAGACCAACCAGGCCTTTGGTGCTGCACAGCTGGCCCTGGACAAGGAGGAATATGGATGGAGTCGGAAGTCGGAAGAGGTTAAAGGGTCCACTTCAGTAAGTCTAATTTTCCATGGATTGGTTTAACTGTTTGTGACCAGTAGGCATGTTTACTAACTATTTGCCTTTCTCATTCGTTCACTGAGGAGGGCGTCCCGGCAAAGAAGTGGTCCCTAAGAAGCAGACTGGTGGTCCGGAAATCTCCAAAGACGTCGCCGGAGAGGATGACTTCTAAAAGACTGGTGGTGCTGGCTAAGAAAAGACTATCGTCACCAGTAAAAAAGAGAATACTGCGTAGAACAGGGGTTCCCAACCTTTTTTACTCCGGGGCCCCCCTCCTTCTCCGGCCAATTTTGCAAGGCCCCCCTATGCCTGACATGTCATCTTATACTGTACTTCCACAGTAAAGAAAAAATAATTTACTTTTTTTATTAACCAAGACATTTGTTTTGCCTTAATTATTCTTCTACTGCATGTTATAAAAAAAAACCCTCAAAATTCAAATAAAATTTAAATTAAAACTTCAAATATACCTTATAATCTTTAAAGAAAACCTCTGCTCAATTCTAACTTTTAAAATTATTTTACTTCAGACATTCTTTACAACTTAAGAGTACTTTTTCTTAAATAAGTGAACCTGCTCTACAACAGGGAGATACCAAAAGACCACTAAACCTATCCCTTTGAACTTGACTGACTGAATAGCTACCGTTTGTATCCATTAAAAAAAATACACGAATTCAAACTACAGCAAATACATTCTAAATCTGTTGAAACACATCGATGTGAAGGTTTGATGAAGACGGGATCAGTGAACTCTGTCAGTACGCGCCTGATGCTCATAAACACCGAGCCTTACTCCTCTTCTGTGAGCATCTATTATAAAACACTCACATTAATTTGGACCACTAGGCAAATGTTTGTAATTTCACGCAAAAATACGATAGGGATCAGAGCCCCGAGAGCGCGCAGTTTGTGAATCAATAGCAGACTTATGCGTGTCTCATGCACGACTCTGATTTACACGAGACATTAGGCACGCGCAAGTTCGTTATTATTACACTAATCGTTTTTACCTTTTACCTTTACGACGGTTTGCTTCATGCATGCAGCTGAGAGATGTAACATTAGTTTGCGTACAGCATTTGGAAGTTTTGAGCCGCCATTCAGTCTGTATTTAACAGTGCGATGAGGCTAGCTGCGCCGAGTCTGAAGCAATCAATCACAGAACACGAGAGAGGCTGTGCGTTTATTATTCTTATTTAGCGCATTAATAATGAAATTAAACAATTATAGGATAATATTTACATTAATTTTAAGATATCTCGTGGCCCCCCTGGAGGATCACTGAGGCCCCCTAGTGGGTCGCGACCCCCCGGTTGGGAACCGCTGGCGTAGAAGGTCCCCCAAGAAAGAGCCCGTCCCCCCCCCCCCGTAAATAGTTTCCTGTGATGTCAATATTGTGTTTGTTCTATATAATGTTTGATTTTGTTCTTCTTTTTGAGTGGTTTGTGTAATTTAGTTTGAAAGTTTTTCAGTAAATATTTAAAGACATACTTTTGTCTTGTGTTTTTTTTTTTTTTTTTTGCTGCAACCTAAATTGTTTGTGCTATAGGTGTCCATTGCCAATTTATTCAGTGGGATCGATTAATTGGTCAGTGGGACTATTGTCCAAAAACATGTAAAACCAATCCCACTGAATAAACTGCAAATGGACAAAAATCCCATTTCCAATTTAGTGAATGGGATTGGTTTAATAGATTGGATGTTTTTCACATACCTACATATGAACCAAATGTTTTCATGCTTTGACTGAGGAGTTCTTTAGGAGCGAATAAAAAATTGTGCATTCAGCAAATAAATATATAAAAAATATATTTATTAAAACAAATGTATTTAAAACAAAGTGCACCGTGAACTATATACAATAAAAATATTTATTAAAAAAAACATGAACTATATTAAAACAAAATTAAACTTCTTCCTGTAGTTCGTCCTCCTCCTCCTCCTCCTCATCATCATCATCATCTGCAAAATACTGTAGAGGTGGACAAAATACATTAAAACACGGCAAATACACTACATAGTTAGAGGGTTCTGATACATTACATTTTCCTCATCGTCTTGAGCAGGAGGAGCAGGACGAATAGGTGCCAATGGAGGTGGTGCGGGAGGAAGAGAAGGTGGGATATTTGGAGGTCCCTCCTCCTCTCCAGATGAGCTGTGTTCTGTATCCTACACAAACACAACATCTGTCAAACCCAACACCATTGAATTATCACAGTCTAAAATATTTGTGTAACTTAATGACAAGTATAAACTCACAGTCCTGCTCATCATTACTGTGGTGAACTGTGGATTTTTTTTTTTTTACTATATTTACATTATGAAGAATTGTATTTATTGTATGTTCTATAAGTACTTACACTACTGGCCCCATTGTCCTCCATGCCACTGTCGTCAGGGTTGCTCATGTTGATTTGTTTTTCTGAAAAATAAAAGGGTAAAACGTTCATTTATTGTTTAAGTTACCAAAAAAAATCCACTTTGACCAAACTAAAACCTATATAAATATGTTTTATATCAAATTAAAGCTTATTATTGGTACCACTGAATGGTGACAGAAATTGAGAGCTCAAGAGAGTTTTACAGTTCAATCTTGTGAGCTCTTTGCATTTGTTGTATTTTATCAGCAAAATAAAAGATCTGGCTACATTTTAGCTTTTAATGTCAAAAGCTTTAAATGAGCCTGGTGATATAGCAATATATATATACAGGTCCTTTTCCAAAAATTAGCATATTGTGATAAAGTTCATTATTTTCTGTAATGTACTGATAAACATTAGACTTTCATATATTTTAGATTCATTACACACAACTGAAGTAGTTCAAGCCTTTTATTGTTTTAATATTGATGATTTTGGGCATACAGCTCATGAAAACCCAAAATTCCTATCTCAAAAAATTTGCATATCATGAAAAGGTTCTCTAAACGAACTATTAACCTAATCATCTGAATCAACTAATTAACTCTAAACACCTGCAAAAGATTCCTGAGGCTTTTAAAAACTCCCAGCCTGGTTCATTACTCAAAACCGCAATCATGGGTAAGACTGCCGACCAGAAGGCCATCATTGACACCCTCAAGCAAGAGGGTAAGACACAGAAAGAAATTTCTGAACGAATAGGCTGTTCCCAGAGTGCTGTATCAAGGCACCTCAGTGGGAAGTCTGTGGGAAGGAAAAAATGTGGCAGAAAACACTGCACAACGAGAAGAGGTGACCGGACCCTGAGGAAGATTGTGGAGAAGGACCGATTCCAGACCTTGGGGGACCTGCGGAAGCAGTAGACTGAGTCTGGAGTAGAAACATCCAGAGCCACCGTGTACAGGCGTGTGCAGGAAATGGGCTACAGGTGCCGCATTCCCCAGGTAAAGCCACTTTTGAACCAGAAACAGCAGCAGAAGCGCATGACCTGGGCTACAGAGAAGCAGCACTGGACTGTTGCTCAAATTTTGCATGTCATTCGGAAATCAAGGTGCCAGAGTCTGGAGGAAGACTGGGGAGAGGGAAATGCCAAAATGCCTGAAGTCCAGTGTCAAGTACCCACAGTCAGTGATGGTCTGGGGTGCCATGTCAGCTGCTGGTGTTGGTCCACTGTGTTTTATCAAGGGCAGGGTCAATGCAGCTAGCTATCAGGAGATTTTGGAGCACTTCATGCTTCCATCTGCTGAAAAGCTTTATGGAGATGAAGATTTCATTTTTCAGCACGACCTGGCACCTGCTCACAGTGCCAAAACCACTGGTAAATGGTTTACTGACCATGGTATTACTGTGCTCAATTGGCCTGCCAACTCTCCTGACCTGAACCCCATAGAGAATCTGTGGGATATTGTGAAGAGAAAGTTGAGAGACGCAAGACCCAACACTCTGGATGAGCTTAAGGCCGCTATCGAAGCATCCTGGGCCTCCATAACACCTCAGCAGTGCCACAGGCTGATTGCCTCCATGCCACGCCGCATTGAAGCAGTCATTTCTGCAAAAGGATTCCCGACCAAGTATTGAGTGCATAACTGAACATAATTATTTGAAGGTTGACTTTTTTGTATTAAAAACACTTTTCTTTTATTGGTTGGATGAAATATGCTAATTTTTTGAGATAGGAATTTTGGGTTTTCATGAGCTGTATGCCAAAATCATCAATATTAAAACAATAAAAGGCTTGAACTACTTCAGTTGTGTGTAATGAATCTAAAATATATGAAAGTCTAATGTTTATCAGTACATTACAGAAAATAATGAACTTTATCACAATATGCTAATTTTTTGAGAAGGACCTGTATACGCAGGTATACAGCGTATACCCACTTTATCAGGCGGCTTTGCGTATACCCACTATTTAAAATACCTTCTGATGCACATTATTCAGTAACGTTAATGTCCCGCATTAGCCAAAATCATGACAGTCTACCTGTTACGTGCGCTGCTACGTAAGAGTTTTCTGTATGTTCTTGTATATTTTTAGCTGTGTGTTTGTGTGTACTGTTTGTTTTAGGTGTGCAATCTGATTGGAGGAACTGCCTGTCAATCCGGTGACGTAAGACAGCGACGCACGGGATCGCGCCACCAATCATGGTGCATAAAGGAAAGTTACACACCTGTTCGAATCAGCCAGCTGACGATGGGTTTTGCTCGGTGAAGGCTGTTTTCTCTTTTGAGAAGCCAGTCTGAGAGACTGTGTGTTGTTTTGTAAATGCTGCACTTTTAGCTTGTGGACTGCTCATTGTTGGAAGCTCATGTCGGTCACTTTGGTGACGCTTCCTTTTTGTCTTGGTGTGTTCGCTATACTTAACATCAAGCGCCGTTTCTGGCAAACAATTGTGTAAAACATCATGTACTGGCGGGAGGGGTTGTGAGCCAGGTAAGCAGGTCGCGACCTACATGTTACACCACGTAGAGTTTTATTGTATAGACACACTAGGCTTAGAGAGATGGTGCCTGTTATGTATCTTTTTCGGTTGATAGTCAGTATAGTTTAGTTTTGGCGTCCTGTGCGCTGAAGATGTTTTGTTTCGTATCTTTGGTTGATAGCTAGCTTATGTTGGTTTAATACTATAGTTAGTTGGGGGGTTTTTTTGTTTGGCTTTTGTTAAGTTTTTTCCTTTGGCACCTCTCTTTCGCTCCTTCCTCTCTGCCTGAGGTTCCGCGGAAACCAAAACGTTGTGTTTTGTCACTGATGTTAAACCAAAACGTATCTTGTCACTGTTTTTAAAACGCTTAATTTCACTTTATTGCATAAGTAAAAACAATTGTGACTAAACGTGGTTGTCGGTGGCTTTGTTTGTTTGTTCTTTTTTTTCCCCTCTGTTGTAAAGACTCTTTTTTTTTCACCGTTTATAAAACATACACGCAACTATGGTGTGGTGCGTCCAATAAATCTCCTAGATAATAACGAGGGACGTAACACTACCACATCCAGTCATATGTGAATAAATGGAAATATTCGCTAAAGACAGTGATGCAATCAGGACCGTGGCAACGGCTTGCTTTGAAATGCATTTGATGATTGCGCCCTAATGCGCCTGCTCTCTGGTAATTTGAATCACTACAAAAACAACACCTTACAAAGAAAACTAATTAGATTTTTACGATAAAAAAAATAAATTAATTCTTAAACCAGCGAACCACTGTAAACATTTTAGTCCAAGGACCCAGTAGTGCGTTCAAATAAGAAAGTTCAAAACTAAATTCATAAATGAAGCGTATGGCCACTTCTCCAGGCATTACTACAGGGTACGTTGCTAAAGGCAGGTCAGTTATTGCTAAAAGCCATTAAACGATGCAATGCATAATTGATGTTCATGTCATTTAGTAACCAGAACACAAACAAAATTACTAAACTTTTCTGTGTGTGATTTTTCAGTAGCATTGTAACTGGGTTTTTAAATTACACATTGCACTCCGAGATAAATAAGATAAAGATTGTTTTTTCGAGAAAATACATTCAACTGTGTTCTTAAATTAACAATTTGAAATGACAAACGGGCGCATCATAAGGCAACCTATAATATTTTTTTTTAGTTTAACTAGCAACCTAATTAGACTTTTTCACACACACACACACGCATCTCAGGGTAAAGTTTGTTCCGCTACAGGTCTGCGCCTGTTATATTAGTATGCCCTCGTTTAAAATAATCCTTCTCACCTTTTCTGTTTTTTCATGGTGTTGATATAATCAACAAAGAAACATTTTACTTGTTTGTAATATATGGTCATTCAGACTGCTGACCGCTGACAAAATAATATGCTCAATAGCGCCAGCTGGTTTCTGTTTTTAAACTCTGGTAAATTTGAGCGTGTTTTCTCAATTTACTCCGTTAAATTATTACAGCATTTATATCCAAATGCACTTTTCCAAAGAATAAATTAAACACTTCTCCAGTCTATGCATAAATTTAAGAAATAAGCTTAACAAATTTTATTATGATTTTATCATGTATATTGCTGGGCACATTATTCAACGTACATTCACACTGTCACGTTAATAATGCGAAGTAGAGCTTGTACAAAACACAATATTTTATTAATAATAATAATAATAATAATAATAATAATAATAATAATAATAATAATAATAATAATAATAATAATAATAATAAATATAGCTGCAAGCAGCAATTTGGGGGCCAAGCCTCCAAAAGGGCTGCGGGAAGAACAAAATGAGCAGACATTGAATAAACGTGAAAAATGGCCAGTTCAGAATTATCAGCGAGAATGAACTAAGAATAAACAGAAGTTAAAATTAGAATGAAAGCAACATGGAAAAATACATTTGTTTAAATCCAGGAGCAATACAGATTAGTACAATGCTGATCTGGATAATAAACGAATCAAAACAGCACAACGCTATGCACAATTGTATAAAGTTGCACCATGCAGGACTCAAACCCAAAACACAGTGGGCTTCAGGCTTTGGAGCCAGTGGCTTAGCAGAGTGTGCCACTCAGTTGACCCACAGTCAACTGGCTCCAGAAGAGAGGTTTAGGGGTGAGAATGCCCTTACAGAAAAACCACATGAATTTCACATGTGTTCCACATGTGATCACATGTGTCCACAAATTTTTCATGTGTTATAATTGGTTTTAACATGTGGATCACATGTTAGCTACATGTAACAAATACATTTTTAGCTTCACACCCTGATACTGTCATGATCGGGGCGGTGGGTTTTCCCTCAGCCACCTGAGGTCGCTGTTCTGGCACTGCACTCCCTTGATTGTTCACCTGTCTTTGTCATTAGCACTGATCACCCACATCTGTTCACCATCAGGACTATAAGTATCCTCACTGCTCATTCCGCATCCGGAACAGAGGCGTTGACCGCTCTCTCTGTTCCGGACGCGGCAGTGACCGCTGACGTTCCTCTGGCGGCGAGGCCAGCTCATGTTCCTCTGGCGGCGAGGCCAGCTCACGTTCCTCAGGCGGCGGCGTCCGCTGACGTTCCTCTGGCGGCGAGGCCAGCTCACGTTCCTCAGGCGGCGGCGTCAGCTCACGTTCCTCTGGCGGCGAGGCCAGCTCACGTTCCTCAGGCGGCGGCGTCCGCTGGCGTTCCTCTGGCGGCGAGGCCAGCTCACGTTCCTCAGGCAGCGGCGTCCGCTGACGTTCCTCTGGCGGCGAGGCCAGCTCACGTTAGGAACAGAGATAGCGGTCGCCGCCGTATCAGGAACGAAGATAGCGGTCGCAGCCGCATCAGGAACGGAGATAGCGGACACCGCCAGGGAAGTGCAGTGCAAGGGGAACAGCGACCTCAGGTGGCTGAGGGAAAACCCACAGCCCCGATCATGACAGATATTATGTTGACTTTTAGTTTGTTTCCAACTTCCCATTTCCTGTTTCCGGTCCTGTAGTAGTCCCTTTGTTGCAAAGTTGACGATACACTTTGTTATTAGCTTGTACCTATAATTTATTGATCATCAGTTAGGTATATGTATATATATATATATATATATATATATATATATAAACTGTGTGTGTGTGTGTGTGTGTGTGTGTGTGTATATATGTGTGTATATATTGTGATTCCTACGTACAAGTGATCTGTGGAAAATACCTCACCAGACCAATACCACTGGAGGTAGGAATCAAAACTGGTTGTCCATGGAGTGCTGTGAACTTTATCATTGCAATAAATCAGTGGCTAAAATGGCTCTGTGCACATGCTCCGCCCCACGTTCTGTCACCGAACCCAGTCCAGGACTATGCTGATGATGTGGTCGTTGCATCCCGAGATGAAGGCGTGATTAAAAATATGTTGTCATGCACTGATAGATTCCTGACGTGGTCTGGCTTACAAGTAAAGCATAGCAAATGTGCAGTTTTCTATGAGAGGAGGAGCGGTGGCAACCGTTGGTATAGATCCAGGGCCGACCAACCCCCCTCCTTTACCATCTTAGACCAGCCACTTAGAGTGTACACTAGACACGAGACCTATAACTATCTGGGCCATAAGTTTAACATCGCTGGAGAGTGGAGTCTGCAAGTGACTGACATGGCACATCAGTTTATGTCCAGACTGGATCTCATTGATGCTTCACCTCTTCCTGTAACTCTAAAAGTGCAAGCAATAAGAGACATAGCATTTTCTAAAATTCAACATCTTTTTGCAAATGTCCATATTCCGCAAAAAGTATTGCGTGAAATGGACAACAAAACCGTAAGCGTGGTTAGGAAATGGCTTGGTCTCAACACACATTCTACAAGATGTTTTATTTTCCAGAAAAGGCAGGACGGGGGGCTTGGAGTTCCACACTGCATGTGGGAGTACACCGCCACAAGACAGTCCCACCTTACCAACATGCTGAACTGTGATGATGCTAGCGTGAGGCAGATGGCTAGGGCATCTTTATTGCTGGATTTTAAAAAACGGAAGGTGCTGCACGCTTGCGGCGGGGAAGATAGCTTCCTGGGCTTTAAAAGAAAGACAAATGGAAAGCTGGATGGACGGGCACAGGGATTTGGTGTGTCATCAGACTGGCCAGACTTAAATAATTTATGCTGGAGAACAGGCACTAAATTGAAGTGGACCTCTCAATGTCGACCTGTAGAGGTCGCTAATGCAGTCGTAGAGGACCCATCTGTCATCGTGGAAGCCAGACTGCAACATAACAACACTGTTCTCCTGCTCCAGCCTAGAACATCAAGGCAGACTCTCTTGTCTATTCAAAGAGTTCAAAATATGGAGTACTGGTCCAGTCTGAAACTCCAGGGAAAGTTGGCAAAACTGCCCTGTGCGGACCACTCGGTATCACACACCATCTACAGCAGTGCCACCATCAGTGATGAGATCCTCACCTTCTGCGTAAAAGCACGTCTGCAGGTTCTTCCTACAAAATACAACTTATCAGTGTGGTTTCCCTCCATCCATTCACCCTTCTGCATGCTGCACGCCCCCCCTCAACATCTGGAGTCAGTAGCCCATATCATGAACAGTTGTTCATCACTTAAAGGACTATATATTGCCAGACATGACAGACTTGTGGACCTCATTGCTGCTCAGGTATCCTGTGTGGGTGATGAGCAGATCTTTAAACACACTACTGTACAGTCTGAATGGTTTAACTCACCTGCAAACACTTTTTTAGGAATTGCTAATACACCCGATATTGTTAAAATCTCTCAGAATGGAAAAAAAGTTACACTATTTGAAGTTTCATGTGCATTTGACTTGTTTATGGAGGACTCTTATTGCTCTAAGATTCTAAAATATCAGTCATTGGTCTCGATCATTGAGAACTTTGGGTACAAATGCCATCTTATTGTGCTGGTGTTTGGTAGTCTAGGTCATGTACATAGGCTGGCGATTCGTGGACTTTGCATTGGGGGGATTTCTAAAACAAGGGCCAAACAGTTGGCAAAGTACTGTTCAATCTCAGCAACTATAGGAAGCATGTTTGTTTGGAAGAGGCGATGTTTCCTGTACCCTTAGAACAGGTTTAATTCATAACAATGTGCTGATCTGTTTTAATCTGTTGGATTATTTAAAAAAAAATTTGATCCCTAATGAAATTTTACTTGTAATGTGTGATCAAATAAAGTATATAAAATGTATTACAATAATATAATAAATTCTTGTTATTATTATTATAACTAATACTAAGCAACCATGACCTGCACACTTCATGGAATCAATGAAGATTCAGCAAAGGATAAATGGATTTCCAGCATTAAAAATCACTGGTTATTCCTGTACAGCTATGATAAGCTGTTTCTACAACTTGGCAGTGCTTTCAATGTTATTAAGGGAAAGGATGAAGCTGATTGGTTGGTTCATGTCACATGACCCGCGGTTCATTATGAGCGTGCATAGTGCGCGTGTACATTTTAAATAACGAACTTATGCGCGCCGCGCAAAAGACACTATATGTGAACAGCCCCTTTAGCTGTTGCGATGCGGCGCGGAAACTGTCGTGTCGCCGGTGTAGACACGATGTAAGGGTAATTTTTTTAGTCGGAATCATATTTATAACGCTTTTTTATATTTTAAATTTCTGATGGGACAAGTCGGAGCTCTGCGCACGCGCATCATTCAAACCATAACGGTCAACATCCACTGTAAGCAGAGGAAAAGGTAAGCAAAATTTGCTTGATTTCGTAGTTTTTACACATTTAATGTTGAATTTCAGTTTTTATAGCTGTAATGTGTTGTATTCTAGACCATTTCATACTTTTCTGCTTCATATGTTTGTAACATAGCTTTTCTACTTTTCTGCTTCATATGTTTGCACACCCTTCGATGAAACAGGCAAAAACTGAGGTAAATCAATGTTAAACTTCAGTTCATACAAATGTTAGTTGTTATAGTTTAAATTAATTGTTTAGTTGTTTAACATAGCAACTTAAAGGAGAAGTTCACTTCCAGAACGAACATTTACAGATAATTTATTCAATAAGTAAAGTATTAGCAACAGTGTTGTGAATAATCTGTTTCTGCTCTTATTTCGCCAACCAAAATAGTTCAAAAAAGACCAGTCAAAGCAGTTTTTTTTTGTTCTCTGCACAGCACAGAGGTGTTTTGTTACTGAATTGAATGAGCGATTTGAAAGAATTTCTTGTTTCGTTTTTGAATGAATCAAATTTGTTAACCTTATAAATAGTCCACTTTGTGTTTGTTTTTGCTATTTTGATTTAGCTATTTTTAGATTAAACACGTTGTGTATATGTCTGAGTAGAATATTTAAAATCACGTTTGTTCTGGTAACATCACAGTCAACCTTATACACTTTTTTAATAGGAATTACACACCCGGCCATTCCACTGTCCATCCTGTGTGATTGGCTTTTTGAGAACCTTCATTTGAGTCTCCTTGTGAGTACCACTCTATGTATGTGACACTGTCACATTAATTTAAGTGTTCCTTTGAAAACAGAAATGCTTAGGATTGCTCAGGAGGTATTATATTGGTTCACATAATGTTTATATATGATGAATGATACTCCTGTGTATTTCTGTGTGATATGCTTAGCTTCCACTGTGTATGTTGGTAAGAGGAGATGTCTCTTTAAAGCTCGGCCGCCCGCACTTACGAGGAAGGCGTGCCTAAGCTTATGAATGGAGGGTGAATCAGGAAGGAGGGGAGGTGTGTTTGAATTCATGGCGCCAGCAATGTTTGCTGCAGCTGTAATATTTAAAGCTTGTTTCTTATGGTTTGATAGCTTTTTCAAACGTTACTTTAAGAGACTGCTTTAATGGTGGAGAGAGGACGGAAAATATTCAACCACCTGGATTTTTGTCTCGTGTACACATCTCTGGCAAACGGATTATTCTCACGGACTAATTGTTTCCTTTTTTGGTGTGTGTGTGGATTACTTTTCTCTCGTTCCGATCGAGGATCATTCCCATGGACTAATGGACTAAACGTTTCCCGGTTGGAAAGACTGTAGCGAGCTCATGAGGCAGCCCGGACATTTTTTTTATTTATTTTTCCTGTACGGGGTGTTTGAAGGTGGTGAGTGCACGGGATTATTGTTTCATTATAATATACTGCGCTCAGCGCGTCATTCAATTGAGCTGTTTTGTGTGTTTATGTTTATGGTGTTCAGCGCCGTCTGAATATTATTGTTATCTTTTCTGCTGGATGACTTATTCATTATCATACATCGGCTCGTGCTAATTCATATGTTAGAGAAAGCATTGATGTAGGTGACAGAATTGAAGCTTTGGTGATATTCGCCATTATTGTATTCATTCCAAAGAATCTCCTTGTGCGTTGATAGCAACTCTGCTGTTTAAAAAGAATAGTTAAAGGGCGGATTGTTACAGATGGTGGCCCGTACGGGGAATGAAATGTAATTTTGTTGATTTTGCTTTATTACCAGAGCTAAGTGAATATTGTTTACTGGTGTATATATATATTAATTATATTTTGAATATTTGCTGAATACTTTCCCTGAGCAATCCTTGCATATATTATACTTTGTTTGATATTGCATTTAAGCACACACAAAAAAAAAAAAAAAATGACAGACGTGCCAGAAATAAGAGTCGCACAACTTGTGGAGCTTGATGAGGTCCAAGATGAAATATCTGAGCATGACACCAGGGCCTCTATACCTACATCAGAGCATGGGGCTAGTGAACAGCACCATGAAGCAAGGGGAGATGCATGGGTCACTAGGAGAAATCCTGTGGGGGAAGTAACATCCCTGATTAGTTCACTTTATATCTCAGATCCAGAAGAGAATGAACAAAGCATTGGAGATGAGGGAGACACATCTTATCTCACACTTCCCGTTCTTACTACTATTACCAATGATTTGGGATCAGTCATGGATAGATTAAATACACTTGAGACTGACTTTAGAGATTCGATTAATAGTGCATTGAACAGAGAAGGGAGCATAAGGAGTTATGTTAACAGAAGTGTTGAGGTGCTTGAGCAAAGCATGATATCAACATTAAAACAGTTTGAGGAAAAATTAGTGGATTGCTTGCAAAGGCGTGATGAAAAGTGAACGTCTGAAGCGAGTCAGCCATGTTGCTCTCCCTAGGTCTCTTCCACGCACAGGAGTTACTCTTCTTTCACCCCATAGCCGCTCTACTCCTGCCCAAGTTTCATCCAGTGCTTTCACACAAACTGCAGACTGCGTCTATCAGCAGAATCACTCCATCTCGGCTTAACCACATGGCAGCTCCTGACATGGCGGCTGGTACTGACAATATTGGTCAGTCTTCAAATCCTTATGCTCGAGTGTTCATTCCGTGCCCGCCAGTTCCATCCGGTGCACCGCTTCAGACACCATTCAATGGAGCACTTTCTCATCCACCTATCCAGTCTTTCATGCCAAGCACCTGTATCTCACCTTCGTTGGGTGTTTCATGTAGTCAAGCCATCAGACCACCTGTGGTTTATTCACGACCAGCTATTCAGATGGAATTTCCTTCATTTAGTGGATCTAGGGAGGTGGCCGATGTTCTCAACTTTGTTGATCGCTGCGAAACATTCTTTGCAGTACGGCCATTGTCTGATGCAGAGCTAATAGGCGCCCTATCTAACACTCTGAAAGGGCCAGTACATAGCTGGTGGATGGTGGCGAAACACAGGGTGAACAACTGGTCTGAGTTTAAGAAAGCCTTTATGGATGCCTTTCTCCCCCCTGATTACCTCACCGAGGTAGAAGAAAAGCTCAGGGACATGGTCCAGTTGCCTGATCAGTGTCTGAGGGATTTTGCTTACGATTACCGTGCTCTCTGTTTGCGGTGGAAGCCAGACATCACCGAAACCGAGTTGGTGCGCAAAATCCTTAATAACTGCAACCCTCGAATAGCTGGTTGTCTCCGGGGTACGGTAACAAACGTGGACCAGTTGGTTCAGACTGGCACCTTGGTGGAGAAAGACTGCACATCGTCTAAAGAATACTGGGGGAAAGTGGACCAGCAAAAGGCCAAGGAAAAGGGCTTAAGGAAGACCCAGGACAAGGGACCTGCTAAAGAGTTCAAGAAACCTGCTGATGTGGTGACAGTAGTGCAGCTAGGACGGAAATCTCCAATGGTGCTCCTCCATGTTCCAATAGAAGTGAGGGGAAGGCAGTGTCATGCGGTGTTTGACACAGGATGTACTTACTCACTTATGTGGCAGAGTCTCTGGCTGGAGCTGGCTCGCGATGGTGAGCGACTGAAGTCGAATGACAATCAAAACTTTGCATTGGCCGATGGGAAGATTTATGGTGCTGTGGGGAAGACACAGATGATGTACGTCTGGCATGAGGTGATATGGACGCTGGAGATATTCGTCATGGCTGACAACCACTTGGCTTTCCCTATCATTCTTGGTTTGGATTTCCTCAGAAAAACCTCTACCATCATTAATATGGGAGACCAAACTTATGGGGTGAAAGGACCCAGGGGTTATAATTTCCATCCCTTTCTGTCTCACCCGCTGGAGGAAACGTTGATGCAGGAACCTGAAACTAGTTACAATGCCAGCCTATATGTGGCTGTTCCTTACCCGGGGGCTTTGAGTCTATTACCACCATTGGGAGTGGTGTCTTCTGCTTTTCCAGACCAATCTTCAGAGGTTAGAGAACTGTTCCAGGCCTGGCCGAGGGTGTGTTCTGGGACACTGGGCAAGACCAAGGTTGAAGAACATCGTATCTTTACCACTGACGAGGTGCCTGTTCGCTGCAGGGCATACAGGGTTTTGCCTTTTAAGCGGCAAATGATTGCTGACCATGTGGAGCAGATGCTCAAGGATGGAATTATTGAGCCGTCACAGTCCGCCTGGGGTGCTCCGGTGGTATTAGTCAAGAAGCCAGATGACTCCCTTCGATTTTGTGTGGATTTTAGGCACCTTAATGCCAAAACCCATCCAGATGCCTACCCTATGCCTATTATCCACGAGATACTGGAGTCTATGCATGGTGCAGCCTTTTTCAGCACTCTTGACTTGAAGTCTGGATATTGGCAGGTCGCCATGTCCGAAGACAGTAAGGCCAAGACGGCTGTGATAACACCTATGGGCCTCTACCAGTTCAAGTGTATGCCTTTTGGACTCCGGAATGCTGGAGCCACTTTTCAGCGACTGATGGAGAAGGTTTTGGGAGAGCTTAGAGGGAATACCTGCTGTGTGTATATTGATGATGTCATAGTTTTTTCGCCTACACATGAACAACATCTCCAGGATCTGCATGCCGTCTTAGGGAAGTTCCACAAGGCTGGTCTGACCCTTAATATCAAGAAGTGTATCTTTTTCCGGCAGGAGCTGAGGTTCTTGGGCCATGTAGTCTCAGACAAAGGTGTGCAGGTGGATCCAGGAAAAATTGAGGCAGTGACAACATATCCTAAGCCTACTAACCTCAAGACCCTCCAGCGTTTCTTAGGCCTTGTGGGGTGGTACCACAAATTTATCGACCATTTTGCTGATTTGGCTGCCCCATTGAATCGTCTGAAGAGGAAGACCGTGGAGTGGGACTGGTCAGAGGAATGTCAGCAGAGCTTTGATCAGCTGAAGAGAGCGCTGGTGAATGCACCTGTTCTCATGCAGCCTGACACCACCCTACCCTTTGAAATCCACACAGACGCTAGCGATGTGGGTTTGGGGGCTGTATTGGTGCAGAAAACATCAGAAGGCGAGAAAGTGATTGCGTATGCATCCAGAGGGATACGTGGGGCAGAGTGTAATTACTCTACCTCTGAAAAGGAGTGTCTTGCCGTCGTTTGGGCGGTTGAAAAGTGGAAGCACTATCTTGAGGGGGCTGAGTTCACCATATACACTGACCATGCTGCCCTGACCTGGGCCTTCAATTGTCCGAAGACCTGCTCTCGCCTGACTCGCTGGATCCTGCGGCTTCAACAGTTTCAATTTAGAGTCCAGTATAGGAAAGGACTCCATAACCTTGTGCCTGATTCCCTGTCCCGAGCAGTCACACCTCCTTCTTCAACTGCCGTTTATGCTGCAGCAAATGCCTATGTTTCTTCTGATCTGCCTTCCTCTCTGTCTGAAATAAGGGAAGCTCAGGAAGAAGATTCAGAGGTCACCGATCTGGTCCAAGGGGCAGATGCTCTGAGTATGCCTGGCCGGATAGGATTCACAAAGCTGCAAGGCCTTCTGTATCGACGGTCACCTGTGAAAGAAGGAGGTGATAAATATCAGCTGGTCGTTCCAAAGTCTCTTGTACCGGTCTTTCTGACCTACTTTCATGATCATCCTCTGAGCGGGCATCTGGGTAGGCTGAAAACACTCTTGAGGATCCTTGAGGTCGCCTGGTGGCCATCCATTCGAAAGGACATTTGGAACCACGTCAAGGTTTGTGCCATCTGCCAGGTCTATAAGGCTGGAAATCAAAAGCCAGCTGGCCTCATGCAGGCTACTCCTGTGGAAGAACCATGGACAAAGCTAGGGATTGACCTTATGGGGCCATTTCCCCGGAGTAAAAAGGGCAACACCGTCCTTCTTGTCCTTGTGGATTACTTCACAAAGTGGGTGGAGATGTTCCCATTAAAAGATGGCAAGGCACACCGCATTGTGTCAATTCTGAAGGATGAAATCTTCACCCGCTTTGGTGTTCCTCGGGAGTTGGTGTCTGACCGGGGGCCGCAGTTTACTGGCCATGAAATGGCTAACCTCTGTAAGACCTGGGGAGTAACGCAGAAATTTACCACCAGTTATCACCCCCAAGCTAACCTTACTGAGAGGTCCAGTCGGTCCATCAAGACGATGATTGCATCATACGTGGGGAACCAACATAAGAACTGGGATCAGTGGATCAGGGAATTCCGTTTTGCCATCAACGCCGCCTATCATGAGACCACGGGCCAAACTCCTGCAGAGCTGGCGCTCGGAAGGTCCCTGAAAGGCCCACTGGAAAGACTTATTAGTTCCCCTCCTACTCCACAACAGTTACCATACACCCTACTGGAAAGACAGAAACAAATGAATAACCAAGTCAAGAATAGAGTTGGGGTGTGTCAGTCTAGACAAGCCAGGTATTACAATACCCACAGGAGAAGTGCACAACTCCTGCCGGGAGACCTGGTCTGGGTCCGCACTCACCCACTCTCTAAAGTCTCAGAAAACTTCTCATCGAAGCTTGCGCCTAAGTGGTCGGGTCCAGCCACTGTGATGAGAAAAGTAGGCCCCATCAATTACCATGTACAGTGGAATGACCAAAACAAAAAGATGGACATGATTAATGTGGTCAATCTGAAGCCCTATTTTGGGGTTCAGCCTCCGGTACCTCCAGCTGGGGGGTGGGGGGGGGGGGGGGATCTGTGACACTGTCACATTAATTTAAGTGTTCCTTTGAAAACAGAAATGCTTAGGATTGCTCAGGAGGTATTATATTGGTTCACATAATGTTTGTGTATGATGAATGATACTCCTGTGTATTTCTGTGTGATATGCTTAGCTTCCACTGTGTATGTTGGTAAGAGGAGATGTCTCTTTAAAGCTCGGCCGCCCGCACTTACGAGGAAGGCGTGCCTAAGCTTATGAATGGAGGGTGAATCAGGAAGGAGGGGAGGTGTGTTTGAATTCATGGCGCCAGCAATGTTTGCTGCAGCTGTAATATTTAAAGCTTGTTTTTTATGGTTTGATATCTTTTTCAAATGTTACTTTAAGAGACTGCTTTAATGGTGGAGAGAGGACGGAAAATATTCAACCACCTGGATTTTTGTCTCGTGTACACATCTCTGGCAAACGGATTATTCTCACGGACTAATTGTTTCCTTTTTTGGTGTGTGTGTGGATTACTTTTCTCTCGTTCCGATCGAGGATCATTCCCATGGACTAATGGACTAAACGTTTCCAGGTTGGAAAGACTGTAGCGAGCTCATGAGGCAGCCCGGACATTTTTTTAATTTATTTTTCCTGTACGGGGTGTTTGAAGGTGGTGAGTGCACGGAATTATTGTTTCATTATAATATACTGCGCTCAGCGCGTCATTCAATTGAGCTGTTTTGTGTGTTTATGTTTATGGTGTTCAGCGCCATCTGAATATTATTGTTATCTTTTCTGCTGGATGACTTATTCATTATCATACATCGGCTCGTGCTAATTCATATGTTAGAGAAAGCATTGATGTAGGTGACAGAATTGAAGCTTTGGTGATATTCGCCATTATTGTATTCATTCCAAAGAATCTCCTTGTGCGTTGATAGCAACTCTGCTGTTTAAAAAGAATAGTTAAAGAGCGGATTGTTACATGTATGTAATCAAAATACAAAAGTATACTGTTGTTCATTCAGTTTATAAATGTTTGATTGCATCTGTTACTATATCTGTGTTTTTGTTCAGACCACTCACCCAAAATACAAAAATCAGTCAATTACACACAAAATTTAAAATAAAATAAAATATATTTTTCACAAATTTTTCCCCCCATTTTGTGGTATCAAAAAGAAAGATAATGATTGAATTTAAATTGTTGTGTAAACTTTATCTTAGTTTAGCTGTCTTTTTAAAATTAATTGTCAAAAACTATTGTAAATAAAAAAAAAATCATTGATAGTTTAAAAAAAAACATCTTAAATTGATCAATGCCATTTTGGACACAGGATTTTTTTGTGATTTGTATCTCTCTTTTTTCTGTTTTTTTTTATTTAGGACAAGTCTGATGAGTTTGAAGATGTTGCTGTGGCCCTCGACAGACAATGACACCAATCCAGTTCATTGCCAATCTCATGTCATCAAATATGACTCAAGTTGTTAGGTCTACTTAGCAGTGCCTTTTGGTGTACTTTCAGGTTTTATCAACTTCATGCCATGGGAAATGTGATTGAGTCACTTTTTTATTATTTAAGAACAAATTTGATGTAGCACATTACCAGTTATTAAAGGAAAAGGTTCACTCAGAATTAAAAATTCTGTCATTAATTACATACCCTCATGTCGTTCCAAACCTGCAAGACCTTTGTTCATCATCAGAACACAAATTTAGATAATTTTGGAGAAATTCGAGAGCTTTCTGACCCTGCATAGACATCAATGCAAATGTTCCCAGGCCCAGGAAGCTAGTAAGGACATCAGACTGACATGGAAGAGAAGACATTTTTGAATATGGTCGTCATTTTAGTTTTCTTTGAGCAAAAATACAGATGAGTCACTGATGTCACATTAACTATTTTAATAATGTCCTTACTACATTTCTGGCCCTGGGAACATTTCAGTTGCATTGCTGTCTATGCAGAGTCAGAAAGCTCTCGAAGCATCCCAAAAATATCTTAATTTATCTTATATGTTTGTGTTTTGATGATGAATAAAGGCCTTTCTTGTTTGGAACTACATGATGGTATAATGGCATAATTTTCATTTTTGGATGAACCATCCCTTAAAGATTTATATAAATACTTAAGATTGTAGTTATTCATTTGAAATCTTCATAATATGGATAGTGTGTAAGGATTGCTAAATAAAACTTAATGGAATTTTTCTATACAATTGAATTGAACAAACAATATTAAATATTTTTGAGTGTATATTGTGCATGAATAAAATGTTGACAGTTGACAGTTGTGAGTCATTTCACTATCACAACATTGTAACACAAGCAGGTTTATACTATACATGTTTTACATGGGAATACACATGTGATCTCTAGGGTTTCACATGGGAATCAAATGTGATTCACATGGGAATTCACACAGAATGCACATGAAAGTGTTCCGAAAGCACATGTTTTCACATGTGAAAGCACGTCACATGTGATTTTCACATGTGAAAATTCACATTTGCAGAATCACATGTGCAAATCACATGTGATTTTCACATGTGTCTCATGTGATTTTCACATGTGCAAGCACACGTTTTCACATGTGAAATAACACATGTGCAGAATGTGGCCACATGTGACCACATGTGATTTTCACATGTGAAAATTCACATTTGCAGAATCACATGTGCAAATCACATGTGATTTTCACGTGTCACATGTGCAAGCACGTTTTCACATGTGAAATAACACATGTGCAGAATATGTGGCCACATGTGACCACATGTGTTTTTGCACATGTGAAATTCATGTGGTTTTTCTGTAAGGGTGAGCTCACAAAAGAACGACTTAGCGTTGTAGACAGATTAACATGCTAAGCTAACTTAATAATAACGTAGCTTATGGTTAATCTGATAGCTAAAGAGCCACATTAAAATGAATGGCAACTAATTAGCATGCTAACCAATTTGTATGCTAAGCTAACTAGCATAAATCAACAAACACAGGCACGGTCAACTTTGGAGAGGTATTTTTCAGGAACGGTATCAAAATATCAAAAATCTGTTTAGTCATTTATGTGTGTCTCGGTCCAAAGATCATATGACCAGATTTTGGACAAAATTGGGACAAATTTGCAGAAGGAGTAGAGGAAGATTTTCATTCACTTCAATATGGCTGACAGTCACATTTCTGGAAAATGACAAATGAGACATCTGCAGAATCGGAATAACCCAGGGAATAAAACTATATAAAACATTTTTTTTGTAAGTATCGTTATATCTCTGAAACAGTAGGTGGCGCTGTCTTCTAACTTCTGAGGTACCTCCAGGACATTGTGTTGATGATGCTTAGTGATTTTCGTGCAGATATGTCTAATGTTTTAAAATATATAGCAATTTATATCAAAATTTCAAAATGGCGGACACACGGTTCAGTCGATCCTGGCAAAATTGATATCCTCAGATTCGGCATTGACCCAAGGAATCCAGAGACATCAATATATTGATTTTCTGACAAACCATTCAAAAGATAGAAGCTATTACATGCTTTTTTGCTATCTCATGACCCATAGGTGGCGCTATTCCCAACTTTGGCATGGACCCTCAGACCATGGTGCTAATGAAGCATACCAAATTTTATTTTAATTGATCAAAGTTTGGCTGAGATATAGCCTCTGAACCAATTTTGGGTCAACCTTGTTAACTTTGCGACATCATAACTTTTGAACAAAGATGACTGTTCAGCTCCGTCCAGAGATCATCTGAGCCAAATTTAGCCTAACCTAACCCTAACACAGGAAATTCCAATGTTGTAAGTGGGAAGGGACTTTCATTCGATGCTGTGATGTCAGAAAGTAGTTTTTGGGATCTGGATATCACATTTACTGTGATAATTTTTATACCAGCCCAGTACATTTCCAGCACTTCTATAACCTGGGGTTTGGAGCTTTTGGAACCATCAGGGACACAAGAACTGGTGTCCCAAAAACCAAAGTGAATACCCTGACAAAGAAATCTCCACGGGGATCAATAAGGTGGATCAGACAGGGATCACTCATTTTCACTAAATGGATAGCCACGCGGGAGGAGAGTGTGTGCACTACTCTGCACACTGCATTCTCTGGGAACACTGTAAAAAGAGTGTGCAAATCCAACAGTGGGTACCAGAATGTAGATGTTCCAGTTCCTACGGCTGTAAAAGATTACAGTTATTTTATGGGGGGAGTTGATCTTTCAGGAAGTGGTACATGACTGTGCTGCATTTCATTGACATTGCTGTCACAAACAGCTACTTGCTGCACAAGCAACTGTGTAGCAGCAAAAGGGAGAAGCCCATGACACACCAGGCCTTCCAAGAGCAGTTGACAGAGGAGTTGTGTGGGGTGTCCCTACAGCCAGCACGGGGCAAGCACTTACCTGTTGCCATTTCTGGTACAGTTGGCTCAAAAAAAGCCATACAGGGATGCAGGAAATGCAGACATTGTGGGAAATGCACTCCATTCATATGTGCTTCATGCCAAGTGCCCCTATGTGTTATTCTGGACAGTACTGTAACTGCCACAAGTCTTATCACAGCTAGGGTTGCCTGTGTTTATGTAGGGGTGCCTTTCAGAGTGTTTAGGTCTGATAATGTACAGTGTATTTATTATTATTATTATTATTTCTTTATACATGAGAATTTCAGACATGGTTATTATTTATTTATTTTTCCAATTAATTGTTCAATCTCAAAAGAATTGCTCTCAAAAGCAAAATGTTATCTGTTTGACCACACAAATATAAATGCACTCCAGTCATGTGTGAGGCATGCCAGGTGCCCCTCTGCATTTTTATGGACATGAACTGTTACAAGTCTTACCACATCCATTCTGCATTTTTAGTTCTGATGAAGTGCAGATTTTAGAGTAGTGTATTGAGTATTTTACATGCTCCTTTTAGTTGTACAATCAACATTGCTCTCAAAAGCAATGTTACCAGTTTGACTTCACAATGCACTGTTTATAAAAATGAGTGTATCTCACAATCAAACTAATGTACACAGTCTAAATCAATTTTGTGTAGTTTTAAATTGTTTTATTGTTAAGTTTTTTACATTGACATATTTGAGGTTTACATTTGTCATATTTCTGTATTTAATAAAACATGCAGAAAAAAAAAAACGTGTTTTTTTTTGTTAGTTTTTTGCACTTTCAAGCTAGTTACTATGGATTTCTTACATACATAGCCTTCACGTAGGGGGTGTAAGGATTGTATTGATGTATGGCATATGAAAATACTCAAAAGAATGACAGCACAGCAAGTAAAAATACAAAGATATACTGTACTCTGGCGGAATTGTTCTATGGCAGGTCTTAAAGTCCCCCTGAAATCAAAATTAAAGTTTTTTGGCTTTTAGTATGAATATATTAGCCTTAAGATTATCTATAAGCTTGTGTGCTTCAAAGCAATGACAAAATTCGCTTTTACAAGATATGGGCATTCAAAACTTACAGTCTCTTCACTTCCGCCAATATGAATCAAGGATTTTGATGATATCACCGCGCACTTCAGTTTCTCATCAAACGTTCTGTCCAATCAAATGCTCTCTAGAGTCCGTAGTGTCCCGCCCCCTACACAGAGACACAATAACCCGGAGCAGATCATATGTGCTCATATGTGCGGTCGGCATGTATTAAACTACACAGCCTCAGCATGATTATGATCACTATTTCGTTTTAGCAAGAGTTTCATATTGAATCTGTGGGGTAATTTATTAGTCTGTGGCTGTCATAAGCTTACAAATGCAGCTTTACCGAGCTCAACGGCTCTGGCCCGAGCAGATATTAATGGAACGCTATTGGCTATTCAAAATACGTGGGCGGGGCGATATGTTTTTGTTTCAGTTAAAAGTACGTCACCACATAGAATAATGCTGCGTGTTTCAAGGCATTTCAGTGGACCTTTAAAAGGTTAACTACTACAGAGACATCACGATCAGTGGCAAACGTCAGAAGGACTAGCCATGATGAGGCTCTCTCTGCGGGATACATGAGCACTGAGCACCCGGTGTTCGCCTGGAATTCAATTCTGAAATCGGCAAAACACATTTTCAAATAGGTGCTGTCTTTGTAAATAAACTGCAGATTTGAGCTTTAAACAACTACATTCTCACCTGAAATACTCTTAAACCTACATTTCATGACACAATAACAGTAATATTTAGAAAATTATGCAGGTTTTCTCCTCTGCCATTAACACTCGCTGATTGGTGCGAAATGCATTCTGGGATACATGGCTGCCTCAAGTTCGCACAAGTCTCCTCTTGATGCATCCTTGATAAAAGGGATGGAGCAAGAATACATCCGGGGATTTGAACTTAACTTGCTAGATGTGAACTTTGAATTGGAACAGTAGTTGGGCTACAGCTGATGACGTTTCACAAGTCCACAAGAACACAAGTACAGACAAGAACGCATATTGAGATACGGCCCTGAACCCTGGATAGAAACTGAAGAGAAGAAACACCAACATGAAGCTGGGAATAAAGAGATACTGGAGAATCTAGAGAGATTCTGTATGAAGGAATGGTCTCTGATCTCTTGTCAGGTGTTCTCCAAACTCATTAGACATTGTTAGACATATATATATATATATATATATATATATATATATATATATATATATATATATATATATACACACACACACACACACTCACACACACTGCTCAGTCTTGTAAGAGTTTGTCCTCAGTTTTACAGTCCTCAACCTCCTGTCTGAGAGAGCTGGATCTGAGTAACAATGACCTGCAAAATTCAGGAATGAAGCTTCTTTCTGATGGACTGAGGTGTTCAAACTGTCAGCTAGAGACACTGAGGTAATTTTTTTTTAAGTAAAAAAAATTCTGTCACAATAAATTACCTTTTAAATATATTTGATATCTAAAAAAGACCAATATGTTTAAATAAAGCTTTGTTCCATGCCTATTTATTTATGTTCATGGTTACTTTTATTATTTTACTAATTTATTCATGTTTCCTGTTGTTGTCAGTAAATGAAATATAAGAGTATGCATTTATACATTACTTCATTGAAAAAAAAAAAAAAACACTATGCTTGTTTAACTAAAAATATAATGAATTATTATTCAGTATTGTTTGTAAGTGTTGGAGTGGGCTAGCAATGCATTCTGAGGTAATCTTAATTTCTAAGTAGTAATACTTATATTTTCTTATAAAATCAACAGTCTTCTCCAAAGGTAATATCTTTGAGCAACTGATCGATGTCTCCTTTGTGCAGATGTTGCAAACATGGAGGAAAGCGTACGAGGCACAAAGTAGCTCCACACTTCATTAGTAGACTTCCAAGGGCCTTGACATTTAAAACGAGACATTTAGAACTCAGAAAAAGCACCGGTAGTTTATTTACAAGAAGATTTATACAGACAGTACCTGGAAAAGAAAATCCGGTCGCCGCCATCCTGAACTTAGTCACGATAAGTCGAGTGTCGAGCACCAAGGAATTTATCAGGTTATCAACGTATCAGGTTGTAGTTTCCTTCGTGCTCGACACTCGACTTATCGTGACTACATTTAAGATGGCGGCGACCGGTCTGTTCCTGGTGGAACATGTCTGTATAAATCTACTTGTAAATAAACTACCGGTGCTTTTTCTGAGTTCTCAATGTCTCGTTTTAAATGTCGGGGCCCTTGGAAGTCTACCAATGAAGTGTGGAGCTACTTTGTGCCTCGTAAATGGCGTAAAACAGTGATTTATTTACATGGCTATTCCGATGCCCTGTTGACTCTCATTGACAGCCTGTTGTGAGCATCGGCTAACTGACCCCAGATTTCGGACAGCTGGACACAAACCGAGATGAGATATGCAAGGTACGTTCACACTCGGTATCATGATTCAATACACTTTAGGTCAATATCACACCGGAGTTCTCCTTTAATGTAAGAGCAATACATTTTTTTCTTTTTAGCAAATGTAACACTAGTGTAACTTTGTTTTTTTAAGGATTAAAATAAATTAAATTCAGTAAACATACAACAACTTCAAATATGATAATGCATGTATTATCTTAAAATGGTGTGGATAAATTACATCAAAGCTATTGAAAAATAAAATAAATAAAGAGAGATTTCTTTAACATTTTAAATATTTCTCCGAAATTAGGTTATTTTAACGGAATCTTTTGCTTAAGTAACACTTTCACAATGGTCTCTTTTAAAGCTTTAGAAGAGATCTCATCATCATCATGTGCTCAGATGTTTTTCTCTCTAGCTAAAGATGCTGGATCTCTCACATTTGTCTCCTCTAAATTTCAGAAATGATCTCAATAAATTTACAAAATGTGCATTAAGTCAAACAGTCAGTATGTGCTCAAAATTTCTACCATATAATATGTATTCATCAAATTAGTCAATTAATAATCAAGACTTAGTCATAAGCCATTCAAATGCCTTTCAGCAAAGAAAGCTCCAGGGTTGCATTTTCTGTAAATCAGTTTTAATTAAGGCATCCATTATTCTATATTTTAGACTAGGAGAAATATCTGAGCACTATGTGTGATGTTGTTAATATCTCTTTTAGAGCTTTAAAGGAGACCACTGTTTTGGGCTAAAGGAGACACAAGCAAAAATCTCCATTCAATCTTTTTAAGGAAACTTTTAAGAGAAAAGAGATGTCACTTTTGATTTGTTCTTTTCTATGGGTATATGTGTAACGATTGTTGTCTTCCACGTTGTGTCACACGACTATCACCTATTTCAATGGACGATGCACTCTCAGTTATTTTATTCACCACTGCAATGATGCTCTTGTCTGAGAAATACATCAAAATGTATTAATACATTGATAGCATTGCAGACTTAATTGAAATAAAGAACATAAAATGAATAAATCACTCTCATTAAGAGTAAACTGACTGTGTGTTATCCATATACTGTAGCTATTTGATGCTAGACTAGCAGCAGCACATGTCAGTCTTGCTATTTGACACATGAAACACAACAATAATTAATTCAACAAAGTTTTATCTGAGTTGTAAGCATTGTAAGTTGTTGAAATTCAACCTCTTGGTTGAATTATTAGAAGTCATGGATTGAGGGTTTCATTGCTACTCTGGTGATACTCAGATTTACATCAGCACTTAGTGTGGTATTCAGTGCTCCGCAGCACCTCTTTCTGACTATAATGAAATAAAAACATTTTTAAATTGAATTTGTATCATTGGTACATCAGCAGCTTCTCAGAAGGGGAAACAATTTTAGCTGATAATAGATGTTAACAGATTGTATCTTCTAATCAGGCATGTAAACTTTATATTTTCTTTGATGCTCAGCTGATTCTTAATGCCTTTTAACCCAATATTAGGCCATTTTTATCTGTTTTTTTTTTTAAATATAGGATTGCCAGCTAAATACAATACAATTGTAATACATTTAAGACTTATATAAAACACACCACTGTCAACACATTACTCCTGGGGTTTTGGCTTCCAGTCCATGCATTGTTTTGATTTTAAAACTTCAAGAAATGGCTAAAAGACATCTTCACTTCCATCTACACTTGACCTTCTAACACAACTGATTACTGTTTTTTCTCTCTATTTCTTTTTCATAAAAATAAAATAAACACTTGACCCTTCGAACACAAGCTGTCTCTATTCCATTTCTGTTTCATCTACTTATCATTCGTTTTTATTTGTTATAAAAAAAAAAAAAAGTATGTGTACTGCTGTCCACACAAGGGTAAATCACAGGACAGACAGGCAGGATACACACATAGGAAATTAGTAGACTGGACAAATGCAAACTGAACATACTCCAACTAATGAAGTGTTGCTAACGAGCGACATACAGGTGAGGATGATTAACAAGACACAGGTGACCTAACTAATCACATGAGGGATGAAAACACAACAAAACAGTCCGAAGGTGTGATAGTTTATTACGAAACAAAAATATATTGCAATATACTAGAATTTATATTGCAATACATTAGAAAATATATTTCAATGTATCAGAAACTTCCCCATATATTTTAAAATATATAACAATATATGGATGGACAACCTATTGCTATATATTGACATATATATTAAAATGCATTGATATTAGTGGTGGGCCGTTATCGGCGTTAACGTGCTGCGTTAACGTGAGACTCTTATCGGGCGATAAAAAAAATATCGCCGTTAATCTATTCTCAAAGTTGGGTTGGGAGCTGGGTCTAAACTATGTAAGCTATGATGACTTTCACTTTGATATTTTAGCGCGGATGACGTATACCTATACGAATTGCACTGTAGGGGGCGAGAACGAGTCTTCAACTTCTGTGAAATTACCACATCAAATGAGACGTGCAAACATGAAGTTATGAAGCCGCTTCAGGGCAGGTGCGTGCGTTGTTAGACCCTTTTTACTGGGGCACGTGTCCCAATGAAAATCTGCTGTGCCCCAGTAAAATCTCAAGTTTGAGTTATAATTTACTTTGATAATCCCGAAATAAAGACATTAAACTATATGCAACAACTGAACTGACGCTTCTAAAAGCAACGCAGTTTAATCTAAGCACGGAGAAATCCATGCCCGTGCGCGTCTGTGTATTTACCGGAACGTCGTGCAGCCTTTTGCGCAGAAGTACTTGGTTACACAAGTTTGTATAGGTAATTATGTTGTAAATGCAATTGTCAAGCAGTTTGTGATGCATTTTGGAAACAGGAGATGAGCGCCTGATCTAATGCGCCACCTGGCCCGTTCTCAAAGACTTACTTTTAGTCATTATTTGGGTAGCACACATATTCTGAAAATGCCTTCAGCAGAATTCAAATTAGCCATTTTAATCTAGATTAATCTAGATTAAAAAAATTAATCTATGCCCACCCCTAATTGATATACAAACAAAACTGTATTATTGCATGTATGTTTATTGAAACCTGTCTTTTTTTTTTCTTTTTTTTTTAGGAGTTAAGCAAGCTCATGCATATAGGTTTACAGAGAGGTTTATTAACAATAGTCCAAATCAGATTTTTGCATGACATTCATTATATTTTACAGCCATATGGATGTACCATATATGGCTATGTATTGATTCATATATTGTAAAATGTCGATGAGAGTATTATAAATTAAATTATCATTAACAGATGTAATTACATTATTTTGAGTCCACATTTTATTCCCCCACATGACATTTCATCCTCAACAGTTTATTCCTCCACATGTCGACATTTCATATATTTAGTCCAAATATGTTCAAGAGCCTGCATTTTTCTGACCAGTTCTGATCAGTACACACGCAAACAACATTTTAGTGATTATGCAGAACATCAAGATAATAACTTTTAAATGTAAAGCATTTGTATTAAAGTAGGTCTGCATTTTTAATTGTAATTTTAAATTGATATAAGAGCTGTTTTAAGTTTTGTTTTTAACTTAGAATTAAACAAATACATGTACTAATAATAATTAGCAAAAGCACAATGTAGTAGACAAAACTTTTTAACGTTTATTTAACATTATATGGTACTACTTTGCCTCAGTTCAAATCACTATGGTTCAAATACATATTGTCGGAGCCAGCGTTTTCGTGTCGTCCAATGGGATTGTAGCCCGCGCTGTGCATTTTGAAAAAGTGATCGGTTATTCTGGACATCATTCATTTCTGACGCTGTCGACGAAGGCACAGAGGATCTTCTTCAAAAACTGAAAGAAGCTGCCTGGAATACATGTCACTGAAGACGAAGCACAGGAATTTAGAGGTTAGTTTAGTTTTAAGTACTGTGAAAATCTGTTTGTTACCTTTCGATTTATGTTAACTTGACATTGCGTCTGTAGCCAGGCCTAACGTTACCTGACACGTGAGGGAAACCTTTTTTCAAAAACTGACCTGACAAAACCAACGCATTGCCATTACATTTTAAGCTTATTGTTATTGTTACAATTGTTTTTTACTAATTAGCTGGGAATTAAGATATAATTTTTTGCTTAACTCATACTACACCGAGAGATGGCACGAGACACAGACAAAACAGCGGTGAAACGGCCATAGAAACAGCTCAGGTCTATTGTGTTTTGTAATTGCAGTTTACCAGAATGTTCTTACTAACGTTAACATTACTCTAATGTTATCATTACGTTACCCGTGTTCACTCTGGATACGAGCGAACGCCTTTTATTTTAACGCCTCTCCTAGTCTTTCTGGAATTATAGAACGTTACATTACGAATTTCATCCGTGTTGATTTATATCAGTTTTCTTTGGTACATATTAAACTAACGTTATAAACGTAAGTCCAGGAGAGTCCTGATCATTTGTCATGTCGTATCGAGGCGTCGGTATCGAGCCCTTCCAAGGACAGCAAGGAAAATGTAAGTTACCATTATTTATCAAAACTCATGAAATACGTTTCTAGTCTGTGAGCTGCAAATTTAAATAATTTGGCTTTTAATCATACAATCTTAGTAAAAAAAAAAGTAAATTTCTCTATTAGTTTGTTAAGTGTACATATTGGTACCTTTTAGCTTTTGTACCTTAGGGTACTGCTCCTGGGACAGTATTGTATCTTTTTTCTGAAAGTTTATAAGAACAAAGTTATTGTGTATTTCTCTAAATTAAAGCAATGTTTTTATACTGATGAATGTCCATTGAAAAAGAGATTTTATTGTTGCTGTTAAAACCTCAAGCTCACACAGACTATGCATTTTTTTCCTTTTAGAAAATAAGGTGGATTTGGTGGTAACAGTAACACTAGTACCAGTGTCAACAGAACCCTATCAACAAACTTCAACTACAGAAATGTAAGTATAACACTGCGTATTGTGTATTATATTTGTCCTATATTTAGCAGTTAGCGATATAGATTTTTTTTTTTTGCCTGATGCCAATATTTTTTTAAAGCAGGGTGGCCAGTCAGCAGACACAAGGAAAGTTGGGAGAGTTAGAGTTAGTTCACCCAAAAATTCAAATTCTGACATTAATTACTCACCTTCATGTTAGTTTTACACCTGTTGGACCTTCATTCATCTTCGTAACACAAATTAAGATATTTTGATGAAATCAAAGAGGTATATGACTTGCCCATAGACAGCAATTTAACCACCAGTAAGTTAATAAAGACATTGTTAAGATAGCCCACGATCAACCTTAATGTTATGTAGCGATGAGAATACTTTTTGGGGGGAAAAACAAAACAGAAATAACTTCATTTGACAACATCTTCTCTTCTGTGTTGTTCTCATGTGCTGTTTACATTTAGCGCAGGTTCTTCATCTGAAAGCTGACAAAAGAGGAGTCAGATACGTTTCTGATTTCATCAAAATTATTTTACATTGTGCTCCGAAGAAGAACTAAGGTCTTACTGGTTTGGAACGACATGAAGGTGAATAATTAATGACCAAACTAAAATATTTGGCGGAATTAATGCTATAAGAAAGATAATTTGAAAGACTATTAAGGTATCTTTAACTCTTTTTGTGTTACCTGCTTGCAAACTTTGGGCAAAAACAAGAAATTCTCCCATTTTTAAACTGTCACGATAGCAATTAGTAGATTTTACTAATAGATAAATCTCTGATAACAAAGCTAAAGTAACATCTCTTCACCTGAAACAAGAAGCTAATAAATGCACAGTTTGAAGTATATGTGATTTGTGGATATAGTAGTATAACCTCCTCGCTCTAAAAGCCCCTTGGAGAACCTTTACTCCTTCCTTGGTTCCTTGAGAAGCCAATTCTGATTTCAGACTGAACTATTTACAGGTAACCCACTGAAGAGCGAGGACTAGGCATATAAGAAAAATATTACCAGTATTCGGATCCACCTCATCTTTTGCAACAATCAGAGGCTAACATTATGGATGTCTTTCTTATTTTCTTTTCTTTTACAGATGCAGTTCTCGCTCTTTCTTTCTTTCTTTCTTTCTTTCTTTCTTTCTTTCTTTCTTTCTTTCTTTCTTTCTTTCTTTCTTTCTTTCTTTCACTCGCGGTGCATGCTGGGAGGTGATAGTATGGAAGGGTGAACACGGTGAGAAGGAAAAATTGAAAGCTGTTAACTAATCTTTTGGGAGTTTTTTCCCGAAGGAGTTCTGTGTGTTAATTTTCACAAGATTAGTTTGATTCGGCAAATTTAAAAATTTTTGTTCGTGTAAAACATCAGGCTAGCATTGTCGTGTCGGAGACGGAGATGGCGTCGCACGTGAGAGTCATGGCGTCAGGTGTGTTACGAATGCTGGAGAATCAGTGGAAGACGTGCTGTTGGAGGTCGCTGAAAAAGTAGGTTATGAAAATATTGTTTCTGCGTCCCGAATGAACAAAGCGGTGGTGATTTTTCTCAAGGAGGAACAATTAGTCCACCGTCTGATTGAAAGCGGGATTTCGGTAAGTGGCACTTTTGTTAATGTTCAACCATTAGCGACTCCAACAAGTAAAGTAACAATTTCAAATGTCCCGCCGTTTATTCCTGATGCTGAGATTGAGCGTGAGTTAAAGCGTTTCGGGAAGTTTGCCAGTGCAATCAAAATGGTTCCGCTTGGCTGTAAAAATGCGAACTTGAAACATGTGCTGTCGTTTAGGCGACAAGTGTTCATGTTTTTAAATTCACAAACTCTTAATGTGTCGTTTCGATGCATGTATGAAGGCAAGTCTTATATGCTATATGCGAGCTCAGGTGAGATGCGTTGCTATGAATGTGGTGCGGCTGGGCACATAAGGTCATATTGTCCTGTTAATGCTGAAGCTGGTTCGAGTGGAATTGAAACTGAAGTGCAAGTGAATTCTCATAGAAATCAAACGGTAGTCAATACTGAGGGAAATGATAAAGTGGTTCCTTCTGAGGAAGTAAGGAATGATGAGGACATTGATGTTGAGAGTGTACGGAAGGAAAAAGAAGTGTCTGATGAGAATGACCAAAGGGTTGAAAGAGATGAAGTACAGATGTCTGATATAACTGAGGTGGAAAGGTTGGAAGGTCAGAAAAGAAGGGAATGTGAAATAGCGGATTCTGGAAAATTTGAAAATCAAGGCGATGCCGAGGATGTAAATTCATGTGAACCTAAAGAAAAGGCACAGAAATTAGATGAGGATGAGATGAATGAGGGTGATGATGAGGAGGGTGTTTTATCTGATTTTTCAGACTTTTCGGATATATCTCAGATAGGTAGTGATCAGTTTTACTCTTTGGATGAGACTTTTGGAAAGGCTGCTGATGTCAAGAACTTTTTTCCAGATGTAAAGAGATTTGAATCCTCAATTCTATATTGGCAAAGGAAGGTAGGAGAAGAGGATCTGAGCAAACGAAAGAGGTTTCGATTGAAGAAGTTTCTTACTAAACTTAGAAAAGGGAAAACCTCTGTTAAACGTAAATCAAACTAATTTTGTGAAATGAGGTACATTTCAAGTGTGTCTTTGCTTTTCCTTTTTCTGTCTCTTTCTTTTCTCTCCTCATATCTTCTTATGGATATATAAATATTAATGGAGGGACAGATAGGAATAAAAGAGCAATAATTAAAGAATATGCTTATCTCAAAGATATTAATGTAATGTTTTTGCAGGAAACACATTCAGATAGTCAAAATGAGGTTGAAATGTATAGATGGTGGGAAGGTGATTGTATTTTGAGTCATGGAACAAATTTGAGTGGAGGGGTGGCAATTCTCTTTTCTAAACATTTAGATTTAAATATTTTGTCCACTATTGAATTAGAAAAAGGAAGAATTTTAATGGCTATAGTAGAAATTAAAGAGTTAAAGTTTCTGTTTATTAATGCATATGCTCCAAACATAGGTTTACAAAGGATTGAATTATTTGAGAAGTTAAACACTGAAATTAGAAAACATGTTGACGAGGGAATGTGTGTAATAATGGGAGGTGATTGGAATTGTACTACTAATTTTGTGTTGGACAGAAATGGAGAGTAACGTCATTTACAGTCTAGTAAAATGCTTCTTAAGATTATTCAAGAACTAGAATTGGTTGATGTATGGAGAAAAAGAAATCAATTAATAAAACAATATACATGGGTAAAAATATTAGACTCTACTGTGACTGGGGCAAGACTGGACAGAATATATGTAAATAAATCAGACAACAATAGAGTTATGAATGTCGGTATATCTCCTTGTGGTTTTTCTGATCACCATGTAGTGACTATTGATTTTAATACTACAAGGGGTTTGCATCCAAAATCTTACTGGCATTTCAATGTTAAATTGTTATATGATAAGTTGTTTTGTGAAACTTTTAAATGTTTTTGGGGAAAATGGAAACTAGAAAAGGGCAATTTTGAAAATGTAATTCAATGGTGGGAGGTAGGAAAAGTTCAAATCAAGATTTTTTTGTCAGCAATATTCTTATAATAATACTGTGATTGTAAAAAGAAGTATTGAAAGGTTGGAGAAAGGTATTAATGATATTGAAAATTTACCTGCTTTGGGTGAAACTAATGATTTAAAGAAAAAGAGATTAGAGCTGAAAACTCTTTTAGAAGAAAGAGCAAAAAGGTGCCTTAGTTCGAGCAAGGATATCTTCCATCAAGGAAATGGATGCTCCAACAAAGTTCTTTTTCAATCTAGAACGTAAAGTAGTAAAGAAAAAAAATGCTTTACCTTCGGAGGGACAATGGTACATTAACTTCAGATCCCATTGAAATGAGAAAAATTGCAATGCTTTTTTATGCTGAACTTTTTGGGCCTAAAGACTGTGATCATGCGAGTATGGATCAGTTGTTGAAAGGACTACCTCATTTGAATCCTGAGGACAGAGAGACATTGGATAAAACGGTTTCTTATGAAGAACTTTCAGAGGCTGTTATGCAACTGTCCACAGGACGTGCCCCGGGTGTAGATGGTTTGCCTGCTGAATTTTATAAATCATTCTGGAATGTTTTAGGAGAAGACTTTTACAATGTAATTGGTGAATGTTTTAAAAAAGGTATGTTACCCAGCAGCTGTCAAAGGGCAGTACTATCACTTTTGCCTAAAACTGGTGATTTAGGTTTGTTGAAAAATTGGCGCCCTGTTTCTTTAATGTGCCAAGATTATAAAATATTGTCTAAATGTTTAGCAAATAGATTAAAAAGGTTTTTAAGTATTGTTGTGAAAAATTAGCAAACTTACTGTGTTCCAGGACGCACAATAATGGATGATTTATTTTTAGTAAGAGATGTAATTGACCTGTCTATGAGAAATGATTTTGATATTGGTGTATTATCGATTGATCAAGAAAAAGCATTTGATTGTGTGGGCCATAATTACCTTTTAAATGTTTTGAAAGCGTTTGGATTTGGAGAAACTTTTATATCATGGATAAGATTATTATATAGGGGGGCTTCTGTAATGCTTAAGGTGGGAGGGGGATTGAGTTGCCCAGTACCTGTTAAAAGGGGAATAAGACAGGGTTGTCCTCTTTCTGGACAACTCTATAGCTTAGCGATAGAGCCTTTTCTAATTAAGCTGAAACATAGTTTGAGAGGTTTTCATATATCAGGAGATGTTAAGGGATTAAGTGTCTCTGTTTCTGCTTACGCTGATGATGTAACTGTTTTTATTACTAAACAAGAGGGTGTTCAGATATTGTGCAGAAGTTTGGCTTTATATGAAAGAGCTTCCTCAGCGAAAGTAAATTGGGCAAAGAGTGAAGGGTTTCTTGTAGGTCCCTGGAAGAATGTTGGTCCTCCTCAGCTCCCAGGGGGTTTACAATGGGGCAAGGAGGGTATCAAAATTTTAAGAGTGTTTCTGGGTAAAGAAAGTTATAAGCAAAAGAATTGGGAGGGTATGCTGGAGAAGGTGTCAGCCAAGTTGTCTAAATGGAATTGGCTATTACCTGAACTATCCTATAGGGGTAGATTTTTGGTTACAAACAATCTGGCCGCCTCCATGCTTTGGCACAGAGTAAATGTGTTGGAGCCACCAAATGAAATGATAAAAGTTTTACAGAGAAGATTTGTGAACTTTTTTTGGTCGGGACAACATTGGCTTCCAGGATCTGTGTTATATCTGCCTGCATATGAAGGAGGACAAGCTTTGATAGATGTAAGAAGCAGGATTAATACTTTCAGGATACAGACTGCACAGAGAATATTGTACGAAGAGGATCAAGGGTGGATTTGTGTTGCTTGTGCTCTTTTAAGGGCAGTATCTGGTCTCGGTTATGACAGACAATAGTTTTTACTGAGAATAAATGAACTGGACTTAAGTAATTTATCCTTGTTTTATCAGTCATTGTTGAAAGCTTGGAAAGATCATTTCAATGTCAACAGAGACCTTTCACAACCAAAGGACTGGATTATGGGAGAACCTTTGTTATACAATCCATTGATACATACTAGAACTTTGTCATCAGAAAGTTTAAGAAATTGTCTATTTAGAGCTGGACTAACAAAAATGGGCAATCTGAGAGACATTAAAGGGTGGAAAACAGCTGAAGCACTACAGTGTGAAACAGGAATTCAATCTGTACCTCTTCTACAACAGGTGATAGAAGAGGTGAAAAATGCACTGCCTGGAACCTGCAGGGAGGCACTGGAAATTCAACCGTCTCGGGATTGGGAGAAAAAGTATCAGTTTCCACCTATTAGTATATCTGCAGCAGCAGAGGAAAATTATGATGATGCTGACACAATATTATCTTTTGACACTCGGAGATGGGGCAGTTTTGTGAAGCAAGCAAGAAAGCCATCTATATTACTTGCATTAAAGTTACCCATCAGACTGTTTTAAAACGAGTACGAGTAGGGAGGTGGACAGATGTGTTTGGGCCAGACTTTAAAGGATCCTGGAGGTCTCTGTACAAACCTCCTATAGAGAAACGTATAGCAGACCTACAGTGGCATGACATGTGGCACACCTGAATCCAATGGGTAAGGAATGTCCTTTTTGTGGAATTGAAGAGACAGTTGATCATTTGTTTATGTATTGTACGAAGTTGGGCAGTTTTTTTTATTGTTTTAAAGAATTGGGTTGAAAGTTTAGGTGAAGATTTTTCTTATCAATACTTTATTAGTGGTCCTAAATATACATTTCAGAAGAGGAAAAAGTTTGCCTTTTAAATTTTTTGTTGGGTATGGCTAAAATGGCAATTTGGAAAACTCGAAAAAATAAGTTAACTGGAATAGATTCAGTAGATGTTGATTAGATGTTTTTAGAAACATGGTGAATGCCAGAATTAAAATTGAACATACCTATTTTAAATTGATTAATGATATTCAAATGTTTTATGAAATATGGTGTGTTGGAAGAGCATTGTGTGAGGTTTTGGAAGATGGTATGCTGGTTTTAAAGTTTTAAAGTAATGTGTGTAGTTACTAGAAAATGTAAAAGTGTGAATATGTTTGAATGTATAATGCGTATTTTGTTAAAATATTACATGCCCAGATAAGAAATCTGGAAAAAAGTTAATGTTTTAATAAAAGTTGTATTAAGCTCTCTCTCTCTCTCTCTGTGTGCGCATGCGGGAGCGAGTGAGCAGAACGTGGTGTGTGAGGAGTGTGAGCGGTTTGTCTGTGAGTTTTTTCTTCTTTCTATCTTTTTCTATCGATTCTAAGAAAGTATCTGGAGGTTTGTTTGTGGAGTGGTACTCTTAGAGTAGGGTAAGGACGGAGCTGCCGGTCAGCGTTTGCTGAGTGGGATGGCGGCCTCTGGAGGGGTTTCGCTGGAACAGCTAACCAGGCGGCATGGCATTAAAGTTGTTTCAGCGGAACGCTGTTCGGTGGAGGAATGTAGCCTAGCTGTGGCTAAAGTTGTTGGACATAAAAGTGTCTTATCGGCGGCGAGAATGAACAGTGCAATTGTTCTGTTTTTAGACGACGTCAATAAAGTTAATGAGATTGTGACAAGCGGAATCGTTTTAAATGACGCTTATACGGCAGTGATGCCACTAATGCAACCAGCTAAAAAGGTTGTTTTGTCTAACATTCCACCTTTCATTAAAGATGAAGTGATTGTTAGGGAATTAGTTAGACATGGAAAGATTGTGTCGCAGATCAAAAAGATCACTTTGAACAGCAAATCTGCTGAACTAAAACATGTGGTTACATTTAGGAGACAGGTGTACATGATTCTGAATAATGGACAAGATTTGAATCTTGTTCTGAAATTCAGAATTGATGACTTTGATTACAACATTTATGTAACTTCAGAGAATATGAAGTGTTTTAAGTGTGGTCGGGAAAATCATATTGTACGTGACTGTCCGGGCAATGAGAAAAATGAAGAGGCTCATGTTGTTGATTTAGATGGTGAAATTCAAAAGAAGAATGAAACTCAGCAAGTACAGGATGAAAGCTTAAATGAGGATAAAGAGGGTAAAGACAGTGACAGGAGTGAGCAAGGAGCTAAATCTGAAAATATGACAAAGAGAAAAGAACAGAAGATAGGATGTGAGGAAACTGAAGTTAGAAATCCTGTTGTTGATAGCAATGGTGAACTTGAACTCATTAAAGATGTAGATATGATGGATGATGATAGTTTTTTCAAAACACCAACATTGAAAAGGAAAACTAATGGGAAGAGAAGGGGGAAAAAAGCAAGAAGAGAACAGGTTTCGGAAAAACAGATGAAGGATGTGGATCAGGGAGTGACTTCTGAATGCAGTAATTCAGATGATTCTTTCTCAGAAAGTGAGAATGAATCTATAAGTTCAGTTGACTCAGTTTCTCTTAGGAGGTCTGAAAGGAATGTGTACACTTCTGCAAAAATTAAGGAGTTCTTGCAGAAAACAAAAGGGATGAAAGGGATTTATTCATAGAATCAGCAAGAATTTCAATGAAAGAAAAAGGGACAGGGAGTCTTACAGAACAAGAGGGTTACAGATTGAAGAAAATGGTTCAAAAGTTAAGAACAACCACTTTGAACAATGAAAAAGCAGTGTTTTAAATTTTATTCTTTTTTGTTTATTTTTTTGTCTTTGGTATACTCAGTCTTTTTTTCCATTCATTCATCAATGAGTAATTTAAGGCTGGGTAGTGTTAATTTAAATGGAGCAAGAGATCAGAAGAAAAGAGCAATGCTTTTTGATACAATAAAACAAAAAAATATTGACATTATGTTCATTCAAGAGACTCATACTGATTTTCAGAATGAAAATGATTGGAAAATAGAATGGGATGGAGAAGTGATTATGAGCCACAAAACTAACATCAGTGGAGGAGTTGCTATTTTGTTTAAGAAAAATATGAGTCTGGACTCATGTAAAGTAGAAAATGTTGTGGATGGACGACTGTTGAAAGTACGGGTTAAATTAGAAAATGTTAGTTTTGTTTTTATAAATGTGTATGCACCAGTAGTGGGAAGTGAAAGGGTTATGTTTTTAAACAAGTTAAGAGAGTCACTGGAAAACTGAGCCTGAAGAGTTTTTATTTATAGGAGGTGATTTTAATTGTACTGAAAATGATTTGATTGATAGAAATCATAATGAGCCTCACAAAGAATCGCAACGTGTGTTGCAAGAAATTATAAAACATCAAGATCTTTATGATATTTGGAGGGTATGGAATAAAGCACAAAGACAATACACGTGGACACAAATAAGGCAGTATCATGTAACAATGGCTAGGTTGGACAGATGGTATTGTTTTAAACATCATTTTTATACCATTAAAGGTTGTACAATTTTACCTGTGGCTTTTTCTGATCATTGTCTGGTTAAATGTGATATTTTTATCAACAATGTTAAATCAAAAAGTGCTTATTGGCACTTTAATACTAATTTGTTGTTTGACAACTCTTTTTGTGATGCTTTTAAATTTTTTTGGAATAATTTTAAAGGTACAAAGGTGTCGTATGTCTCTTTACAACAATGGTGGGATGTTGGGAAAATACAAATACAGCAACTGTGCCGTACGCATACGCTCAATGCTTCAAGAGACATTTCCCAATCGGTAGAAGTTCTAGAGAAGGAAATTTTAGATTTGCAACATTCGTTAGAATTTGGAAAAGATCAGGAGCGTGTTAAAGCTCTCAAAAGAAAAAATAAAATTTTAGATGATTTGTTGAGCATCAGAGCACAGGGCGCTTTGGTACGCTCTAGATTTCAGTGTGCAGCAGATTTGGACAGTCCAACCAAATTCTTCTTTGGTTTAGAGAAAAGAAATGGATTAAATAGAATTATGCATTCTTTATTGTCTGAATCTGGAAAAGAAATTACAGAGTCTAAAGAAATCAGAAAAATGGCAGTGGCCTTTTATGAAGAACTGTATAAAGGTGAACAGGTGGTGGAGGAAGAAACAGCCAGTTGCTTTTATGAGGGTTTACCTCAGGTTCCTGAAGGAGTAAATGGTGAACTGGTGAAGCCGTTCACGAAAGAGGAACTGTACAATGCCCTAAATAGTATGAAATGCGGAAAAGCTCCGGGAATCGATGGCATTCCTGTAGAGTTTTATAAAGCATTCTGGGCAGTGGTGGGGGATGATTTGTTCGATGTACTCAATGACAGCTTGTCTAGAGGCTTGTTGCCTTTGAGTTGCAGAAGGGCAGTGATCACCCTCATCCCTAAGAAAGGTGACCTCAGGAATATAAAGAACTGGCGGCCTGTGTCTCTTTTATGTTCTGATTTCAAGGTTTTATCCAAGGCTATTGCTATTAGGTTAAGGGAGGCAATTGGTTGGATTGTTCATGTGGATCAGACGTACTGTGTTCCTGATAGATCAATTTTTGACAACATTCATCTTATTAGAGATATTTTAGAACTTTCTAGAGCATTGGATTTTAAAGTTGGTCTTATTTCCCTAGACCAGGAGAAAGCGTTTGATAGGGTTGAACATAGATACCTTTCGCAGACGTTAAGGGGATTTGGTTTTGACATGGTTTTTATTAAAATGATTGGGACTTTGTATAGAAGCATTGAAAGTGTGCTTAAAATTAATGGTGGTCTGAGTGCTCCTTTTAAAATTACAAGGGGCATAAGACAGGGATGCGCTTTGTCTGGGATGTTGTATGCTCTAGCGATTGAACCTTTGTTAATAAGAATAAGGGAAAAGATTGACGGCTGGAGTATACCTCGCTGTGATTTTAAAATTAAAATATCAGCCAATGCTGATGATATAGTGGTGTTGGTAAACAATCAAAAAGAGGTGGATGTTTTGAAAGAAATAATTGATGAATTTGGAATTTTATCATCGGCCAAAGTAAATTGGGCTAAAAGTATAGCTTTTGTTTGTGGGAAGTGGGAGGGTAAATCACTTCCAAGTTTACCAGGTGGGCTGGAATGGAAGAAAGATGGTTTTAAGTATTTAGGTGTATATTTGGGTGATGAGTCTATGATGCGAAAGAATTGGGAGGGAGTTTTAGAAAAAATGAAGGGAAGGTTGGAAAAATGGAAGTGGTTGTGGCCTAAATTGTCTTTCAGAGGACGGGTCATCATTATTAACAATTTGGTGGCTTCAGCATTGTGGCACAGAATGGCTTGCACTGACCCTCCTAATGGACTCTTAGCAAAACTACAAGCTGTTGTAGTGGATTTCTTTTGGACTAAATACCATTGGGTACCGCAAAGTGTCCTGTTTCTCCCCAGGGACGAAGGAGGGCAAGGACTAGTACATCTGGCCAGCAGGGGAGCAACTTTTCGTTTACAGTTTATACAAAGATTTTTAACTGGACCAAGAGACCTTGTGTGGAGGGAAGTTACTAATTTTATTTTGCATCAGGCTGGAGGATTGGGTTTGGACTCTGCTCTGTTTCTAATGGACTCAAGAAAGATCCAGCTGAATGGACTACCCTCTTTTTATAAAGGGCTTTTTAAGGTGTGGAGTTTCTTCCGGAAAAGGAGAGAAGATTGTGGATCATCTTTACATTGGTTACTGGAGGAACCGATGATTTGTGGAGCAAGACTGGATATGTCCAATGAAATGTCATGGAACTTTGAAAGTGCTATGTGTAAAAAAAAGAAAGTCAAACTGTGTCATTTAATAGAGGCTGGAGGCTCTGAGTTAAACAATGCAAAGGAGGTTGCTTCTTGTATTGGGGTTGTTTCTCTTAGACTAGTTGAAAAATTGTTAAATTTTTTAAGAGAGAAACTTACGATGGAAGAATTGTCTCTCCTTAAAAGTTATGGAGAAGGCAAAGTGGTTCCCAACAAGAGAGACTCTTTTCCAGAAATATATATTTTCCCTGACTTTGAAGATGCGAGTGGTGAATTGGTTAAAAACGTAGAAGGTATCTTTTTTAATGAGATTAATTGTAAGAAAATGTACAAAACTTGTGTTAAAATTTTAAACAAAAGAGTTGGAAATATTTGGAGAGGTAAATTGGGGTTTGATCAAAATATAAAGCCGGAGTGGAGAGTTTTTTATAAACCTCCTTTGGATAAAAAGGTGGGGGATCTCCAATGGAGAATTGTACATGGCGCAGTTGCTGTCAATTCTTTTATTCATGTTATTAATCCCAATGTTAGCGATTTATGTCCGTTTTGTGAAGAAAGAGAAACAATTTTTCATTGTTTTTCAGAATGTTTAAGACTCAATTGTTTATTTAATTTTCTTACACTTGTTTTTAATAAGCTGAATGAAAGTTTTAATGTTCAAAACTTTGTTTTGGGTTATCGGTATTCAGCAAAAAGAAAAAAGAAATCACAGCTTTTAAATTTTTTGGTGGGTGAAGCAAAAATGGCAGTGTATATAAGTAGGAGAAACAAAGTAGAAGGTGAAGAAGTATGTGGAGTTGTACCTATTTTTAAGACCTGAATAAAAGCACGAGTGTGGGTAGATTTTACATTTTATAAGATGATGAAGGATTTGATGTCTTTTCAAACTGTCTGGTGCTATAATGATGCAATCTGTTCCCTTGTGGATGACTCTTTATTTTTTCTTGTCTGTTATAATGATCAGTGTTATTTATTTGTGATATTGGTGTGATTTTTGTGCAATAAAAGAGTTGTTAAAATTCAAAAAAAAAAAATTCTCTCTCTCTCTCTCTCTCTCTCTCTCTCTCTCTCTCTCTCTCTCGTGCGCATGTGCTGGGTGAGTGGGCGGAGCGTTGAGTGAGAGCATGTGGCTGCTGTGTGAGGTACGAGTGGCCTATATTTCTCTATCTTTGTTTTTTTTTTTTTTGTTGTTGTGGGGGTTTCTTTGGTTTTGTTTGTGTCCTTTTGTTGTTAATTATTAGGCGTGGAGTGTTGACCAATTTGCTTGTACGTTATGGTAAAATAGTCTCACCGATAAAGATGATTCCGATTGGTACCAAGTCTCCTCTTTTAAAGCACGTAGTGTCTTTTAGACGTTATGTGTATATGATTTTGCAGGAGCACCTTGATGAGCTGGATTTGTCTCTGAATTTTCGATATGAGGATTTCAATTACGTTATTTTCGCTACAACAAACAATATGAAATGCTTTAGTTGCAATGGAATGAGCCATTTGGCTCGTGCGTGCCCTAATAGGGTGGAAAAGCCGAACGAGGCAACCTTACAGGTTGAAGAGATTAGTGTAAATGCTGGGGAGAACAGAAAGGCTATAGTGCCGGTCATTGATGGTGAGGTACCTGGGCCGAGTTCAGTGCAGACAGCGGTTGTTTTGGTTGGGAAAATAGCGGAGGTAGAGCCGGTAGACCGATCAATTGAGGAGGAAGAGATGATCGTTAATCCAATAGAACTGAATGAAGCCGAAAGTAGATTAAATGACGCGGCGGGCGAGTCTTCTGTTCATTGCGAAAGTGTGAGTTTACCTAAGCTGGTTGATTGTGCTTTTAAAACACCACAGAAGAGAAGGTTAGAGCAGCGTCCGTCGGATGAGCAAGCAAAGAGAGGATTTAATTATCATCGAAGTCAAACTGAACACAGAAAGCGAAAGTGATTTCTCAGAATGTAGTATATCGTGCAGTTTTGCCGCAAAGTGGATTCTCCAGTAGAAGCTATAGTGCAGATGATATTAAATCCTTTCTGAAAGAAACTAAGAACGTGAGAAAAGTTCGCACTGAGCAGTATTTTCCGGACGTGATTCAGTTCATTGATAAAGTGAGAATATATAGGAACGAAGGGTGTTTCAGCAATCAAGAAGTGTACCGTCTTAAAGGTGCATTGTGTAATATTTAAGATTATCTCTAGACAGAAATGCAATATCATATACATAACTATGTTTTCAGGGGTGAATAAAGACCTTACTTAATTAACCATTATGTTTTTATTACCTTACAATTACCAGTTTATATCTACATACACCGCGGGTCCCCCCACATGGAAGCCGCCGTTATGTTTCTACTGTAGCCCTGAACGGACAAACTGCTCTACAGATCGCGTTTCATCACTGCTGTTCTTGGGAAAAAACACTGACACAATGATGAACAAGTAACTGCAATATTCACAATAACATCGTTTTATTGAACGATCATGTCACAAGGAGGGTCAGAGACGTTCGGATCCATTCGCAGCATTTATTGAGAATCGTCAACAATCAAGAGTAATCACCGGAAAACAGGAACAACGTAGGAAATCCAGTAAACAGTTCGATACTCAGGCAATGGTCGCAATGGCAGGTAGCAGGAATCGTCAACGGGGTACACAATCCAGAGTCATACACAGAGAATCCAACACAGAGATAAACGCTTAGAATTACGACCATAGGAACAATAAGACTTCGCAAGGAAGTGTGTGTGTCTGTGGCTTAAATGCATGTGGGTAAATGTGAAACAGGTGTGTGCAGCAATCAGTTCAGTGGGAAACAAGGAGCAGCTGTGTGCAGTGATTGGTGCAGTGGCTTATGGGGATTGCAGTCCAGAATGTGTGTGCAAGAGTTCATGATGAGAAGACAGACCAGATACATGACAGATCAAGTAAATATAATTCTCTTATTTACGTTTTAAAAGAAACTTCATTATTCTTTGCTGTCTGAAACGACGACATCTTAATCGCGTGTCGGTTGCCGTAGTTTCTGTAAAGGGAGGGGTGAACGGTGGACGGAGCCATTGGTTGCAATCAGGTTGCAATTCAAAACTTAACCGCTAGATGCCGCAAAAATCTACACACTGCACCTTTTAAGAAAATACTTGCTAAACTTAATATCCAACCGGAATCCAATGTTAGTACAGAAAAATAATTAGTACGTTTATGTGGGGCTTAATTTTTATATTGCTCTTGGCTTTCCTTATTTATGGGAGAAATATGCATTGCATCTCTTAACATAAATGGGGCTAGGGAGGGGAAAAAGCGGTTTCAGCTTTTTGAAGTAGCTAAACATAAACTAATTGATGTTCTCTTTGTGCAGGAGACCCATAGTGATGCGGTAAATGCATGTGATTGGGTTAGGGAGTTTGATGGATTGTCTATCTTAAGTCATTTGAGCTCCAGTAGCGGAGGTGTTGCAATTTTTTTTTTCTAAAAATTGTATTCCTTGTTCATATCAAGTCGAAGAAATTATAAAAGGCAGACTTTAAAAGATTAGGGCTCAGTTTGAAAATAGTTTTTTTGTTTTCATCTCTGTATATGTGCCTACCAGGGCAATTGAAAGGATGTTTTTTTTAGATACCTTAAGTGATGTTTTGGCAAATTGTAATACAGAGGATGTTTTGATTTTAGGTGGGAATTTTAATTGTACAGAGCAGTTACTAGATAGAAATCACGTGGAACCTCATATGCCGTCACGTAAGAGACTTGTACAATTGATAAACTCTAATGAAGTTGTAGATGTATGGAGGAATTTTAATCATTTGCAAAGACAGTATACATGGGTTCATGTTCATGAAAATCTGATATCATTAGCTAGGTTAGATAGTTTTTATGGGTATAGGCATCAAGTTAACCTATTTAAAGAATGTTCAATCTTTCCCGTTGGGTTTTCAGATCATAGTCTAGTTAAGTGCATTGTAACCATGGAGTTTATTATGCCTAAGAGTGCTTATTGGCACTTGAATACTAATATTTTATGTGACCTTTCCTTTCAAGACGTTTTTAAGGAATTCTGGATTGGTTTTAGATCTAGGAAAGTATCCTTTCAATCTATACAACAGTGGTGGGACTTTGCAAAGATACAAATTAGACAATTGTGCCAGCAGTATACCTTTAATGTGACAAGGGAAAGGAAAAGTATGATTGAATCATTAGAAAAATAATTAAAGGATATACCACAACATGAAGATGCCTCAGGAGATTCTTGTTTTATAAAAAGCTTTCAAGAGAAAAAAAACCTTTTAATTAATTTATTGGATCTGACCGCACAAGGAGCTTTGGTCAGATCAAGGTTTCAAAATATTGAATTGATGGATGCCCCTTCAAAGTTCTTTTTTAATTTGGAAAAAAAGAATGGGCAAAAGAGGTTTATATATAACTTGTGTTCTGAGAATGGGGTTTTATTGTCAGACCCAGTTGAAATAAGAAATAGGGCAGTTGGCTTTTATCAAAAGCTATATCAAAGTGAGTTAGTTTTAGACGAGTAAAATTTGAGTGTTTTTTTTTTTTTTGAAAATTTACCTCAGGTATCTCAGGAACTGAATTCTGTTTTGAGTAAAGCTGTTACTACACTCTCAGAAAGAAAGGTGCAAAACTGTACCTTTTACGGTACAAGTGGCCTCTAACCAGGGGTACAAAATTGTACCTTCTAGATTTGTACCATTTAAGGGGCAATTTTGTACCCCCAAGGAACAATTCTACACATCTGCAATGACAGCAAAAAGCATACCTTATAAAAATCATCCTCAGGAGACTGCCTAACCATTTTGATTTTTTTGGTGTCTGCATACATGCATAAATAAATAGATAAATAAACACTGTGGCTAAAAAATACACAATTTATTTAGAAATGATCTTCTCACAACAGAAGGTGTCAAGAAAAAACTAGCTCTTTAATGAAAAACTCATCAGACCATTTAACAAACAAGCAGCCATTTAAAAAAAAAAAAAAAAAAAAACTGGAAATGTTCCACTGTGCAGTCAATACAAATTCAATTGGACAAATACAGAAATCTACTGTTTACAGGGATAGTTCACCCAAAAATGAAAATGTGATGTTTATTTGCTTACCCCCAGGGCATCCAAGATGTAGGTGACTTTGTTTCTTCAGCAGAACACAAACAAAGATGTTTAACTCAAAAAGGTGCAGTCTGTCGGTCATATAATGGCAGTGGATGGGCACCAGACCTTTAAAAGTAAAATAAAAAATTTGCACAGACAAATCCAAATTACACCCTACGACTTGTGACGATACATTGATGTCCTAAGACACTAAATGATCGTTTTTTGCAAGAAAATGAACAGTATTTATATTATCCTTTTCCTTTGATACACAGCCATGTCCAACTGTCCTGAACACAAGCTCAGCATCCGGCTCATTACTCGTGTAGCGCTCTGGCGTAGTTTACACTGTGTAAACAATGAGTCTCGTTGTAACAAACGGGACGACTGAGAGTGGGGATCCAAACGCAAGGCTTTATTAAAACAGATCGTGGTCGAACAGTCAGGGTCAAAAACACCAGCAAACATCAACAGCAGAGATAATCCAATAGAGTAATCCAAAGAACAAGCGTGGGTCAAAATCCAGGTGAGCAGTCCAAAGGAAACAACGAAATGAAAACCAGAAACTAGAAAACTATGACTAAGACTAGGAATCAACTGACTAAGACTATGACCAGGAAAACAGGAAAAACAAACAGGGAAAAATGCTCAGTAAGGTCCACAAATGCAAATCAATACTTCGCGATGTGTGTGTGAGATGAGCTGGCTTTTATTGCAGGCAAACAGGAAGTAACCAGCGAGGCAGCAGAGGGAGCAGCAACAGTCAGTGTGGGTAAGAGCTCCCTCTGCTGGCCTGGTGTGACATAGCCCCCTCCCCAAGGAGCGGCTTCCAGACGCTCCAACAGAAACAACAGGAAGAAACAGTCCAGGGGAGCGGTGGGGGGGCCAGGAGACTGAGGCAGAACGGGTTGTGCAAGGGCCCTCCAGAGCATAGCAGGAGATTCGGGAACCCTCCAGGGCAGAGCTGAAGGCAGAGCAGTCCTTTGAGGCGGAGTAAGAGTCTTAGGAGCCCTCCAGGGCGGAGCAGGAGGCGGAGCAGCCCTCCGGGGCGGAGCAGGAGGCAGAGCAAGAGGCGGAGCGGCCCTCCAGGGCGGAGCTGGAGGCAGAGCAAGAGGCGGAGCGGCCCTTCAGGGCGGAGCAGGAGGCGGAGTGGCCCTCCAGGGCGGAGTAGGAGGCGCAGGAACCCTCCAGGGCGGAACAGGAGGTGCAGAAGCCCTCAAGGGCGGAACAGGAGGCGCAGGAGCCCTCCAGGGCAGAACAGGAGGCGCAGAAGCCCTCCAGGGCGGAACAGGAGGCGCAGGAGCCCTCCAGGGCAGAGCAGGAGGCGCAGGAGCCCTCCAGGGCGGAGCGGGAGGCGCAGGAGCCCTCCAGGGCGGAGCAGGAGGCGCAGGAACCCTCCAGGGCGGAACAGGCAGCCGCATCATGGACTGGGACCTGGGGAGAGCAGAGACAGAGGAGGCAGACAGAGCAAGGAGAGAAGTAGAGAGTTCATAGGAGAACGTGGCCTCCATGGCCGTGACTAGGCAGACGAGAACTTCTGGTACGGTTTTTGTGGCTGTTACTGGGCAGACAGAGACTTCTGGAATGGCCCCAAAAGCTGAGACAGAGATGACAGGGAGCCTAGGTTGTACAGGTAGAGCAGGGAGTTCTGGCAGAGCAAGGAGTCTTGGCGGAGCAGACAGAGCAAGGAATCTTGGCGGAGCAGGTAGAGCGGGGAATTTTGGCGGAGCAGACAGAGCAAGGAATCTTGGCGGAACAGGCAGAGCCAGGAACCTTGGCGGAGCAGGTAAAGCAGGGAACCCTGGTGGTGCTGACAGAGCAGGGAGCATAGGCGGTGCAGGCAGAGCGTGAAGCCTTGGCGGTGCAGGCAGAGCATGAAGCCTTGGCGGTGCAGGCAGAGCATGAAGCCTTAGCGGAGCGGGCAGAAAGTGAAGCCTTGGCGGAGCGGGCAGAGCGTGAAGCCTTGGCGGAGCGGGCAGAGCGTGAAGCCTTGGCGGAGTGGGCAGAGTGTGGAGTTCCGCTATGCACGCCACCTCCGAAAAGAGGTATAGGCGCAGCGGACATGCGTGCAGATGAGGCCTCCAGAGCAAACTTGTGGACAGACTCATGGGCTGAAGAGGCCACTGGGGCGCAGTGTGCAGCCCACACACTCAAAATGGCGATTGCCATAACAGGTAACGCAGTAGGCAGAGGAATGCCCTCCGGGTCAGTGGGCGTGAGGTCTGGGAGCGTTGGCTCTGCGTGACTTGGGGGCGTTGGCTCTGCATGGCTTGGGAGCGTTGGCGCTGCATGACTTGGGGGCGTTGGCTCTGCATGGCTTGGGAGTGTTGGCTCTGCACGACCTGGGAGCGTTGGCTCTGAACTCTCGGGAGAGACGTGACTTGGCCTTGGAGGATCAGCTGTGACTTGACCTGACTCAAGAAGAGCTGCTTGGTTTGACTCAGCAGGAATAGCAGCTGTGATGTGGCTTGACTTGGCAGAAACAACAGCTGGGGTGGATCCGAGAGAGGCAGACATGACGCTAGCTGGCTGTGGTCTTATTGACATGATGTGAGCGGGCTCTGGCTTGGCAGACGTGACATTGGCTGTAGCTGGCTTGGCTGTCATAGCATTAGCAGTCACTGGTTTGGGTGACGTGGCGTTAGCAAGTACTGGCTTGACTGACGTGGCGTTAGCAGACGCTGGCTTGGCTGACGTAGCGTTAGCTGATGCTGGCTTGGCTGATGTAGCTTTAACAAATGCTGGTTTGGCTGATGTAGCATTAGCAGTCACTGGCTTGGCTGGTGCTGATAGTAAGGGACCAACTGATCGAGCTGACAGCAGTGGTGGGTCCTCCAAGCTTGATATTAGTCTCTGATAAGTCCTGGAAGGGTGAGAGTCTGATGCTGTAGCCACCATGTTGATGACAGACTCAGGTATGGCGGCCATCTTGCGTGCAGGTTCAGGCGTGGCGGCCATCTTTGCAGCGGGCTCTGGCGTGGCGGCCATCTTTGCAGCAGGCTCTGGCGTGGCGGCCAACTTTGCAGCAGGCTCTGGCGTGGCGACCATCTTTGCAACAGGCTCAGGAGGGACGGCAGTCTGGTGAACAGGCTTGGGGATGGCGGCCATCTTGAGAACAGGATCTGGAAGAGCGGCCATTTTGGGTGCAGACTCAGGAAAGGCGGCCATCTTATGAGCTGACTCGGGAAGGACAGCCATCTTGGAAACAGGCTTTGGGACGGCGGCCATCTTGTGAACAGGCCTTGGGATGGTAGCCATCTTGGGGGCAGACTCTGGAGTGGCGGCAGCCATCTTGGGTGCAGATTCTGGCATGGCGGCGGCCATCTTTGTGACAGGCTCAGGAGGGACGGCAGTCTGGTGAACAGGCTTGGAGATGGCGGCCATCTTGTGAACAGGATCTGAAAGAGCGGCCATTTTGGGTGCAGACTCAGGAAAGGCGGCCATCTTATGAACGGACTCAGGAGGGACAGCCATCTGGTGAACAGGCTTGGGGACGGTGGCCATCTTGTGAATGGGCTTGGGGGTGGCAGCCATCTTGTGAACAGGCTTGGGGATGGCGGCCATCTTGTGAGAAAACTTAGACGTGGTAGACTTCTTGTGAGCTGGGTCCAATTGGGTGATCATCTTGAATGCAGACTCAGGAAGAATAGTCATCCCGTAAGCAGATTCTGGAAAGGCAGCCATCTTGTGAGTAGGTGCAGGAAAGGTAGCCATCTTGTGAAGGGGCTCTTGAAGGACAGCAGTCTTGTGAACGGGCTTTGGGATGGCAGCCATTTTGTGCTGTAGCTCATGAGGTGGTTTTTCCTTTTGCCGTTTTCAAAGATCACACAAGTCTTGGGGTTTTGAAGCCAGAAGATAAGACTTTATTACAAAGTAACAAAGCCGAGAGACCCTGCAGGAGAATCTGTCAGGTCACTTTCAGTTGGCTCTTTTATACAGTTTTCTGCTAGGCGTGTTCTATACATTTCATACATATATGTCCCGAGGGTCACAACCTTGTGATGCAGTCATACAATGTATGTCTGTTCATTTCCAGAAGACCTTGTGATATAGGCCTTGTGATAAGACCGAGGCCTCCTTATACACAGGCAATACATACATGATTATAATAGTAGCTTGATGCATAAATGGCTATAGTTACATTGATTATACTTGATCTGATAAATGATTATAGTTACATTGATTATACTTAAATCTGAAGGACAGATTCTGCGTCTCACTTTCTCCATAGTGCTGTTTCATGATTCAAGTTTTCTAGTTACTACTACTCAGCGACCAACCAAAGTCACTACGTTTCGTTACCAAAGGCCTAAATCATGCCACTGCACTTTGGAGGGGTATCAGGGCCAAACTTCTCCCCTCACATTTAACTAGAAAGGAGTAAAAGACCCTGACACCTTAATCCACCTTTTCCCACTATATATATATAAAGGATTACAATTGTTTAAAGCATGTGCGTGCAATTTGTTGCGCCTTGCCTGTGGTTGTCACAGTTATGTAGTATACATATGTTAATAACATACAGAGTAGATAAAAGTTAAAAAAAGATGAATAAAAGGAAATAAAATATGCAAAATATGAAACAAATTAAAATACACATAATACAAGGTTCAGATTTACAGATACAATCCTAATCCTCATCAGAGGTATTTGAACTCTCATCTGTTAGTTGCAAACTTAATGTTGTCTTGTAAAACCAGTCCTGATAACATTCATGTTGAGTTAGATTCAATTTTTCATCACCTTGATATCTTATCATTTCCATTTGTTTAACTGTAGCTTTAATAATTAGGGATTTCAATAAAGGTAGTACACAGCAAAATAATAATCCTCCTATTATTATAGCAATTCCTAAGAACATTCCCAATTTGGCAAACCATGCTCCCCATGCTCCTAATTTCAAATCAAGCCAATCCCATGTTTGACTGTCTCTTCCGGCATTTGCTTTAACTTCTGTTCTTAAATTTTTTAACTTAACCATAACTTCGCTAAATGTACCTCCAGGTGCAGTATTATTTGGTATGTAGGTACAACATTGGTCTCCAAACATAACACAAATTCCCCCTCTCTCAGCTAATAAAAAGTCTAAAGCTATCCTATTTTGCCATGTCATTCTGCTTGTTGCATCTAATTGTTCTCCTAATGCTGATAAAGCCTCATCAGTGTAATTAATAAATCTTTGTTGATTATAATATATGTAGTTTATCCATTCTGTATTTTTGTTTTGTGAAATCCAAATGAATATTGATTCTAACCCTGCTTTGATTTCATTTCTAGCTTTAAATTCATTGGGTATTCCTCTAGGTTGACCAATTGAATCAATATAAACTTTAGGGTCTGTTTCATAGGCTCTTCTAGGTCTGCTTTTTTCTTCATTTTTTGTTTCCTCTTCTAGAGTGATGTAACTCATTTTATGTGTTAGCATAACCCTAGTACATAATCCTGACCAGTTTTCTGGTAACGTTGACAAGAGGCCATATTCTGGTCCACACATCCACCATATGTCTGCCAATGCAATATCAATTTCATCAAATATTGGTGGTGGGCCTTCCTTTATCTCTAGATAGTCCTCTTTACACTGCGGTATTTTCCATATTTTACTACATTTTCCTTTGAATCTTCCCACATCAATATTCCCCTTCTTTTTATAACATTCAAATTCTTGATCTGCCATTAATTGTATTTTTCCTTGTGGCTGTTGTGCCGTCTTCTGTAATATCGGCCAATTACGGGTGCGTATGCACTGTAGTTCAGTTGCTAACCTGTAATTTGTTGTGGATTGGAGAAACTGGCACCAGTATGGGCAGAATGCCATTTTTTGGGTACAGTTTCTAAAAGTATTTAGCTGTCTGGTTCTCTCTATGAAACATTTACCTCCTAATTTTACTACACCTATAACACTTGATATTCCTGGACACTTTTCAAACCATTCATCATAAAATGTTCTACAACTGGAACTGTGGATGGGTATTGGTACAATATATAAAATTGGTTTTGCTTCAAAGCAGACTACGCAGTTTTTCCATTTTTCTTTTTCTGCTGTAAAATTTACCCATTTATACCAATTATTGTCTTCTGCCTTTTCCCATAAGATATCTGAATTGCTAGTTTCCCCATAACTTATATTCTGATTATCACTCACAATGTGTCTATTTTGCCTTGATCTTGTTTGCTTCTCACCCAATCCTTGTTCTTCTTGGATTAGGTTAGTTCCACTACCGGGTTCAACTGAGAGCGGAAAAGTCAATTGTAGGGAAGTGTGGTTGACAGTCTGAGCAATGGGGTCTGGAGTTGTAGTGTTGATGGTAGCTTGAACTTGTGACGAGCATCTGATGATTAGGCATATTATCAGAGTTATTGTTTTTATTGGCTTGTTCAGCTTCTTCTGCCGCATTCTGCACTTCACTGTTTCCAACTCTCGGACTATCTTGCTCATCTGTTTCTGATCTGGTTTCTCCCGTTCTTGTTTTTTGTTTAGGAACTCTTGTGCAGTGGTTTAAATGATACCAGGTGTTGCTTCCTTCCACTTGGACTGCTGTTGAAGTAGCTGCTGTCACTTTATAAGGTCCTTCCCTCCTCGGTTCATTCCATTTCCTTCTGAATACCCTCAGATAGACCTGATCTCCTGGGGTAATTGGACAGGTGGTTTCCGTCTCCTCACTTGGCTCCTTTCTCTGTTCCTGCACACAAATAGCTTTATGGATAGCAGTTAGTTTTTTCATGTATTCTCTTAATTCCATTTGTAATTGTTCTAATGGGGGTCCCTTGTATGGGCCTCTGCCACATGGAACAGGCATAGGTCGACCAGTAAGCATTTCATGCGGTGTTAGATGCGTTTTTCTGTTAGTTTGCATGCGATAGCTCATTAGGGCAAGAGGTAAAGCATCAATCCAATTAAGCTTAGTGCTTGCGCATATTTTGTTGAGTTTAGCCTTGAGAACACCATTCAATTTCTCAACTTGGCCTTGACTTTGTGGATGATAGACACACCCTAATCTTTGTTTTATTCTTAAGTGTTGCATTACTTGTTTTACCGTTTTCTGGATAAAGGCTGATCCATTGTCTGAGCTTATTTCTGACGGGATTCCAAATCTTGGAAACACTTCTCTTGTCAAAAATTTTATCACTGTTCCTGCCCCTTCATCTGCTGATGGTGTTGCTTCTACCCAACGGCTAAATCGGTCGACAATTACAAGCATGTATCTTTTGCCCTGTACACGTTTTATCATATCCACATAGTCCATCACTAAGTGTTTAAATGGTCCTTCAGGTACAGGAATATGACCTATTGGTGTTGTTATTCCCTTTCTGACATTATACTTAGCACAGATCTCACATGTAGACAAAAATTCCTCTACCATTGCATACAAGTATGGGGACCAATACCCTTGCTGTTTAATTTTCCTTATTACTTCCCCCTTTGCACAATGGCCAAAACCATGTGCATCTACGATAAGGATGTTCAAGAGTGAGATTGGTGCAACAATGTGTCCTTCATGTGAACGCCAAATGTTTTGGGAATCTTTTGTTGCTCCTCTTTGATGCCACATAGACTGTTCATATGGGCCTGCCTGCTGTTGAATTCGAATAATGTCATCCATGCTTGGGGTTGGCTCTATTAGTACTTCTGGGGCTAGTATAGCTATTTGGCTCCCTGAGGCCTTTTTGGCTTCCGAATCTGCTACGTTGTTACCTTTAATGACAAAGTCATTTCCTTTTTTGTGAGCTTGACATTTGATAATAGCTACTCGCTTTGGTAACATCATAGCAGAAATTAGTTGACCTATCTGTTCAGCATGCTGGATGGGAGTTCCATCACTCTTTTTAAAGCCTCTTTGTTTCCATACTGCTCCAAAGAGATGACATACCCCATGTGAATATGCGGAATCTGTGAAGATATTTGCGATCTTTCCTTTTGCTAATTGACATGCAGCTGTAAGGGCTTTTAATTCTGCTAGTTGAGCAGAGCATGGCTGTGTACAATGTTGAGATACTACAGGCACAAAGTCATTTCCGTTTTTTCTTACCACTGCATATCCAGTATGGATTCCCAAATGATCTCTAAAACTGGATCCGTCCACAAAGTAAGACACTTCTGCTTCAGGAATGGGGATAGACTCAAGGTCAGGTCGTAACCTAGTAAATGCTAATGAATTAGCTACGCAATCATGTGGTTTACCTTCATAAATCAATGGAATTAATTCAGCTGGATTCACGGTATTGCATCGTTTAATAGTAACATCAGGATATGTAAGTAACATTGCATATGCTAGCGTACGAGCTGGGGTCAGAACAAATTTTCCTTGTTCAATTAACTCTGTAGTTTTATGATGTGTGTAAATTATAACCGGGTATCCCATAGTTATTTTAGATGCTTTTTCATATGCCTGATTTACAGCCGCAAGCCCTTGTTGATAACATGGTGGGTAGCCTTGCGCTACATTGTCTAGTTTAGTACTATAGTAAGCTATTGGCTGTTTTTTCCTACCACTACAGGTCTCTTGCATTAATACAGCTGATGCATATCCGTCAGCTCTGTTGGCCACATACAGGTGAAATGGCTTGGAATAGTCAGGTGTACTTAAGGCGGGAGCCTTTTGTATCTCTTTCTTGATAGACTCGAATGCTATCAAGGCATCAGTATGCCATGTTAATGAAGCATTTAAGTTTTGCAGTCCTGCTTCCTTCATAAGGTCTCTCAAAGGAGCTATTTTTATAGCATAATCCTCTATCCAATCACTACTGAAGCTAGTCATTCCTAAGAAGGTCATCATCTGACCCACTGTTTGTGGCATTGGTGCTTTGCTTATACCTTCTAAATGTGTTGGGGCTATGGCCTTCGTGCCATAGGAAATCAATCGCCCTAGGTATTCTACTTGTGGCAAACAATATTGCAGTTTGGTTTTAGATACTTTGTGACCTCCTTGAGCTAACTTTGTGAGCACTTTAATGGAATCTCTATGACATTGTTCTACTGATGGTGAACATAGAATTAAATCATCCATATATTGCAGCAAAGTGCTATCAAGCAGGAGGTCTTCCAAATCAGCTTTAAGGATTTGGTTAAAAATGTGTGGTGAATGTTTAAACCCCTGAGCTAAGCGGGCATATGAATATTGTTTACCAGCATAGGTAAATGCAAACAAGTGCCTACTTTCCTCTGCCACTGGGATGCTGAAAAATGCAGAACAAAGATCAATTACTGTAAAGTATTTGGCTTCATGTGGGATATTAGTCAGCAGTGTGTGTGGGTTAGGAACATCAGCTGGCCAATCTTCCACTACATCATTGATTGCTCTTAAATCATGTACAAGACGCCATTTAGTTTTGTTTGCTTTACGTATGGGATAAATGGGAGTGTTGCAATAACTGTTGGTTTCTATCAAAACTCCAGCTTTTAGAAGTCCTTCAATTGTATCCTTTATACCTAATTCAGCCTCTGGGCTTAAAGGATATTGCATTTTTCTGGGGAGGCGTGCATTTGGTTTAAGCTGCACTTGTACAGGGCAGGCTGATTTTACTAGCCCTACATCTGTATCATGTTGAGACCATAGCTCGGGTGGCACTTGATGTTCAACTTCCTGTAAAAGGTTCGTAGTAATGCTGTCTGGCTCTGGTGCTGACATCATTTGCATTTGTGACTTCTGGTTAATGACTACCTCTTGAGGAATGCCTAGCAGAGACGTACCACACAAGATTTTTATGTAGTTCTTGTCAGCAGAATGAAAAATCAATGGATTTATTGTAGGTTCCCATTTACTTTGTTCGGCCTTTTTCATCATTGGTCCTAGATCTTTTGTTTTCCAATCTTTTCCTACATATAAAGATATATGAGGTGTGGAATCATTTACATTGAACCATCTCTTTATGAACTCATTTTCGGCTATTTTCAAGGCTGCTCCCTGTTTGCCTATTATGATGTATTGTGAGATCATTTCAACTTTTTGCTCTTTGGTCCCTTCTTGCCATTCTTTTTCTATGTCTGCCTTTCTCAAGGGGTCATATTTCATAGTACAGTGGAATCCTGACTTGGGTATTTGTGATTCAGGGATCTGCGCTTCAATGAATCTACCCCATTTGTCTATTGTCTGTCTCACATCATTCTCTATCTGCCCTATCCAGTACACATTTGCTTTTGGCTCAGAAATCATCATTTGGGTTCCCTTCATGTCTACATACACTCCCTCTGTTGAACACCAAATTTGTAAGCCTAATTTACACAATGCATCTCTTCCTAACAGATTAATAGGAGTCTGATCTGATACAAGGATAGGCATGGTCACACTTTTGTTTTTTGTTTGCAAGCGGATTGGAGCTGTCATAGGAATTAACTGTATCTGTCCCGAGAATCCAACGGTCTTTACAAATTTTCCAGACCTGGGGAGGTGTGAGGCATAATCTGATTTTATACATGTATAACTGGCTCCCGTATCTAGCATAATCGGTATTCTTTTCCCTTCTACTTCAATTTGCATAACAGGTTCTTGATTTGCATTAGTTGTTAAAATTGAACATTGTCTCTCCCCTATAGGATTCTCTGGGCATCCCTAGTATTCTTGATTTGGGCCTCCCCAGTGGTTCACTGGACCCCGAAAAGGTGCCCGCCAGCCCGTCCCCCTTCCTGCCCCGGGTGCCAGTTGCCAGGGATTAGTAGGGCAGTCTCTTTTGTTATGTCCTGGCTGTCCGCATCCCCAGCATACACCTGGAGGAAAATTAGGAGCTCTGCCTCTCCCTCCCTGTCCCCGTGGTTGAGGTTTTCTTTTCCATTCGGGGGGACCCTGTTGCTGAGCATAAACATTGACGATAGGGGTCGGAGTCTGGTTTGGGTTAGAGTGGTTTGTTGCTGGTAGAGTTGTAGGGACAGCTGTTTGGGAAGCATTTACAGAAGCCATCACATTCATTTGGTTAGATTCACCTTTCTTTACAACTGCTTGAATCTTTTTCTTATTTTTGGCAGTTAGTTCCTCAAGCTGTAACTGAGTTAACTTTCTCTGTAGTTCTTTCTCTTGTGTGTTGAGCTTTTGTTCATTTTTTCTGTACAGTTCCACTGCATGAGTCACATGGTCACAAAACTCTTTGTGTGTTTTAGAGTTTAAACCAACTACATCCTCCAGTTTGCTTTTTACAGCTTGTGGCATGGCTTCTATTACGGCATTTCTGAACAATGTAGCCATTAGAGGGTCTCCTTCTGGATTCCCTTCAGTCTCTTGCTTCCACCTTTTCAATTGTCTCTGAACATATGTAACTGGGTTTTCATTTTCCCCCAGTTGTTCTCCCTTCAATGCTTTAGGGTCAACTCTAGTTGGATATTCAGCACGTAATGCTTGCCACACGGCAGGGCGGAATACATCAAAAACAGTCCCGTCCATGTAATGTGAGTCTACAGCTCTCTCTAATCCAGACTCTTGGAGGATTTCTTCCATTTTTGGTCCTCCTATAGTTTTTGCCAGGAGTGCTTTAATGTCACCTACAGCTAGAAGCTTGCCCATAGTTTCTTCTTCGAACACTCTAATCCATTTCCCAGCACCTTCGTGCATGTCCGGGAGACGGGTGACCAGCCCTTCTAGGTCCTGCGAAGCCCAAGGTATATATTGGCCCTGTGTTCCTTTAATTAAAATCGGGAGTTGTTTTGTCAGTGGTCTAAGCCTTCCTTTTTCTTTTTCTCGTGACCACCTTCCTTCATCAGCTGCAGGCTCCTTTTCACCTTCTTCTACTCTGCTCTCTGGGGACCTACTTCCTTGTCTTAATATTCTATCTGTTTCATCCACAAATTGTTCTGTTTCTTTGATCCTTCTACTTAACTCTGCCTCTAATAATCTTGCTTCTACTTCAATTTCATCCTCCATTCTTTCTGACTGGTCACTTGGTTTCTTTACACTTGGGGTTTTTTGTTCATATTGTGTTTTTACTTTCTCCAAAGCAGTCTGAATTTGTTTATAACAGTCTAAATATGAGCCTTTCTGTCTGCTTTTTGGCCTTACATCAGGTCCTATCTGTTTTTCGTCACTTAAGTCTACATTACCCTCCATCTTCATCTCTCCAGTAACTTCTACCAATCCCCTGAGTAAAGGAAATTGGCCCTCTGGGGTCACATAAGGAGGGGGGTCTGCAAATATCTCTTCTTTTTTCTTTGTTTCTTTGTCTGCTTCTTTCAGCAATTTCCTTGCATGTTTTATATTTTTCAGTAAGTTCTCTCCTTCTTTTTTGAACAGTGTTAACACTTCTATTTCTCTTTTTCTTTTTTCTTCTCTTTTCTTTTGTTTTTGACCTATACCTTTAGTTTTATAATTTTTTATCAAGGTTTCCATTTCCTCACACAGTGCCAAATTATAGGTCCCACCTGTAGGCCATTGTGTCACCATATTCTTTGTTCTTTTCTGCCATTTTTTAGAGAGTTTATTTATAAGCTCTTTACACAATGGATACTTTGAACTCAAAAGGTCTTCGGGTGTTGCTGCCATAATTATTTGGTACAGCAAGCCTTTATTTTTTTATTTTATTTTAATTTTTTTCTTCACTCAAGACTCAAATTTACAAATGTTTCTCCTTTTATATGTATATATGTATATGACTTATTTTCCCAAAAATGTAAAATAATCAATTCATCATATATTCTCTGAATGATGATTTAAACATATGTTTAAATAATACCAAACAGCAATATCAGCAACTTTTTCTTGATGCAAAATTTTACCTCTCAGCCTTTTAAACTCTTCCAAGTAATTTTAAACAAGTATCATTCAGTCCAATCCCTTTATTCACATGGGGCTCATGTCCACATTCACTCGTGTCCCTTTATCATCAATAGGGCTCATGCACACTCAGACTTAAAATAATGTCCCTTTAATAATAGGGCTCATATATATTTTAAACTATGTCCCTTTATTTTACAGGGCTCATTTACTCTTCTCAAGCGAAACACTAACTACGTTCTCTCTGTGTAACACAGGAGGGTCACGCAGTCACTGTTCACTAGATACAGAGTTTATTATCTCACACAGCTAAAACCACAACCACTCACGCAGACAAAGGCCTTAACACACGCACACACACACACAGAGGCTAGCTGCACCCTCTTCCTGAGGGTCTGACAGCAGCTTACTTACAGCAACTTTCCTGAAACCTTTCCTTCAGTACAGCAAAAAGCAGTATTTTCAGACTTTTTTTGTTGCTTTCCTATATTTCATCTGTTTTTCATTTATTGCTATCCTCAAGGCCCACTTAGCAATAAACACAGATCTTATTCAACTCTTAAATACACTTAAAACACAACTTAATATTCCCTGATACACTTAAAAACACAAGGAACAACCTGGCAAGTTTGCACTCTGTCTCATTGATTCACTTCCTCTACACAATGAAGGCAACCCTCGCAGGATTTTTATTGCCTACTTCTTGTAGGTCTTTAACCTAGGATTTCCAGCGCTTCTCTTTCAACTCTTTATAAACTAACAAATTCTACACATAAAAATATTAAAATCTGGATTTTCTATTTTCTCAAAACCAACTCAACAGAAAACACAGATTAATGCATGCATTTAGTTTTTTTTTTTTTTTTTGGAATCAAAACCCCTTCGTGTTTAAAACTTTTGCTCTATTCAATTTAGTTCGCTGAATTTAGAAGAACGTAAAGTGTCTCACCACGAGCAACTCTGGCAAACAACACAACCTAACTAAATAAGCAAAAACTGCTTACCTTGGCCAAGTTGTTGTGTTGCTCGTCCAGAAGCCGCCCGCCGCGATCCACTCCACAGCTCTCTTGTATCCTGCCGACAACGCCAATATGAGGTGGTTTTTCCTTTTGCCGTTTTCAAAGATCACACAAGTCTTGGGGTTTTGAAGCCAGAAGATAAGACTTTATTACAAAGTAACAAAGCCGAGAGACCCTGCAGGAGAATCTGTCAGGTCACTTTCAGTTGGCTCTTTTATACAGTTTTCTGCTAGGCGTGTTCTATACATTTCATACATATATGTCCCGAGGGTCACAACCTTGTGATGCAGTCATACAATGTATGTCTGTTCATTTCCAGAAGACCTTGTGATATAGGCCTTGTGATAAGACCGAGGCCTCCTTATACACAGGCAATACATACATGATTATAATAGTAGCTTGATGCATAAATGGCTATAGTTACATTGATTATACTTGATCTGATAAATGATTATAGTTACATTGATTATACTTAAATCTGATTAATAAAAACCTTCTTCACTCAAAGCTAGCAGACATCTTGTGCTGTGGTTCGAAGCTAGCAGACATCTTGTGCTGTGGCTCGAAGCCAGCTGACATCTTGTGCTGTGGCTCGAAGCTAGCAGACATCTTGTGCTGTGGCTCGAAGCTAGCAGACATCTTGTGCTGTGGCTCGAAGCTAGCAGACATCTTGTGCTGTGGCTCGAAGCTAGCAGACATATTGTGCTGTGGCTCGAAGCTAGCAGACATATTGTGCTGTGGCTCGAAGCTAGCAGACATATTGTGCTGTGGCTCGAAGCTAGCAGACATATTGTGCTGTGGCTCGAAGCTAGCAGACATCTTGTGCTGTGGCCCTTCTAGAATTCCCACAGTAAGCGGAGAGCCACATAACAATAAAGCATAGTTCATGAAGTCCTCCACTGAACACTTAAATTCCCCTCCAGGCAACAGCGATTTAACGGGTTCATTGAGTCCAAAGCGGAATAAGTCCTTCAGCCATACTTAATCATAAAAAGATACTTGAAGTGATAACTTACGAAACTGGAGTACATAATCCTCAATGGGGAGATCTTCCTGTCGGAGGAGCAGAAGTTGGTCGACTGGGTCCATGTTGTGATGCTGGTGGTTGAATAAAGCCGCTGGATCCGGGTGTGGCGAAGTATTCTGTAACAAACGGGATGACTGAGAGTGGGGATCCAAACGCAAGGCTTTATTAAAACAGATCGTGGTCGAACAGTCAGGGTCAAAAACACCAGCAAACATCAACAGCAGAGATAATCCAATAGAGTAATCCAAAGAACAAGCGTGGGTCAAAATCCAGGTGAGCAGTCCAAAGGAAACAACGAAATGAAAACCAGAAACTAGAAAACTATGACTAAGACTAGGAATCAACTGACTAAGACTATGACCAGGAAAACAGGAAAAACAAACAGGGAAAAATGCTCAGTAAGGTCCACAAATGCAAATCAATACTTCGCGATGTGTGTGTGAGATGAGCTGGCTTTTATTGCAGACAAACAGGAAGTAACCAGCGAGGCAGCAGACTGCTGGCCTGGTGTGACACTCGTATACATGCAACAGATAGCTTCCGGTGTTTGCATATTATACGCCAGAGCGCGTACACATGTAATGATCCTGATGATGAGCTCGTGCTCAGGAGAGATGGACATGGCTGTGTATCACAGGTAAAAAATTATATAAATACTGTTGTTTCTGGAAAAAAAAATCATCATTTCATGTCTTAGGACAGCAATGTATCGTCATGAGCCACAGGGTGTAATTTGGATTTGTCTGTGCATGTGTTTTTATTTTACTTTTAAAGGTCTGGTGCCCATCCACTGCCATTATATGACTGACAGAATGCACCTCTTTGAGTTAAACATCTTTGTTTGTGTTCTGCTGAAGAAACAAAGTCAGCTACATCTTGGATGCCCTGGGGTTAAGCAAATAGACATCACATTTTCATTTTTGGGTGAACTATGCCTTTAACATTGATATTCACCTTTACAGGCTACATCACATTTTCAAGTTTGCAGCAGTTTTTCTTCTTCAGCAAGAATATCTAGTGTTAATAAATAACTTGTCATCAACACTGTATGTATCTAATGCCTGGTAATTAACTTCTTCACCTGGCAAGAGGACAGTCCATTCATTCTCGCATTTCACACAGTAAGAATAAAAATGATGACAAAAGTAAACAGGAATTAACAGTTTACCACACAATAACCAGTCTGAGTCTATGTGAAGAATGTACTTAATCTGAAAAAACAATGGAACAGCTTCTGCATGTAGATGACCCACAATAAACACATCTTTAACACAGTATTTGACATCATTAAGCAACTTCACAACTTCACAACTTTAGATACACCTTTTGGCACATCTACCACAGCCGGAAATAGTTCAAGACCATCTTGGACTGGCCGTTCCGGAAGAGGTTCAAATGGCATGACTCCTCCATCAGGCCAACCTCTAACTCTGCACTTGACTTCGCAAAGTTCACTTTTACCACACGACTGTCTGATATTTTCTCGGAATCTGTTAATTGAACGACAACATTGACAATTTTGTTTGCTATACTCTGTCTTACATTCATAGCTTCACTCAGCAGAATGGCCAGATTTTCAGTGCTGTTTGGCTGATCACAGTTTACTCTGATCAATTCTTCGATGACATTAAATCCAAGAAGCGGATTGTCATTACAGCAGTTGCTTACCAGCATTGGTACATGAATGGCAAGGTCTTCGTGTCCATGATTTTTAAGTTCAAGGAGTACTTCAATCCATCCAACAAAGGGAATGACAGAGCCATTGGCGGCAGTAATGTGAAGCTGGGTGTCGGAAAGTAGGTCTTCTATAGGCTTAATGGACACATTCGGAAGGAACTTTTCTATCCATGTCTTTCCTACCATGCTTACTTGAGCCCCTGTGTCCAAGAGCATTTCCGTAAGAACACCATTTAACCAACAAGATAGCATACATTCTCTGCCAATCAGTTGTGCTGCTCGTTGTTTTGATGACTGATGCTTTGTCCTAATTGGATTTGCTGTATTGTGAGTAGGAACACAGTTTACCTTAACATGGGACGGACTGTTCGAAGTGGTCACTGGTTGTCCCGCACCAGTGACCGTCTCTCGTTTCCCACCTTTGTTCCCTTCTTTAGGCAGCCAACTGCTCTGTGTCCTGCCTGGCCACATCGGAAGCAGTGGCAGCGGTCCTGATTTCCTAACTGGACACAGTGCTCACATCTGCGCTTGCTTTCAGGTTTGTCTGGAACTTTAACGTTTAACTTTAACCATGTCTGATTTACTTTCCGTGCTGGATTTAAGTTCATCAATCTTGTCTCTGATGGTAAGCAAACAAGACATACCTTCATCTTCAAGCTTTTTCAGCTGATCGCTTTTCATGTAGTCCACGATGAATTCAAAAAGTTCAGGTTCATTGGTACCAGTCACTTCTGGAAATGCTTTGTCTCTTTCATCTTCCAGTGTTGAAGCGAGTCTATACAGCTGTTCTTCACTGAGCAGATGAAGCTGTCTTTGGATGTCCCATTGCAAAGCACGAAGAGGAGCCGAAGACGCCATCTCACCAGAACCACCGAAGACTTGCACTCACAAGGTAGACAAAACTCACAGCATTCCTTGTAGCTCAATCCAGAAGGTCACACTGGTCCCACACGTCATCAGTCGCGAAGCTGATACCAAGATCCTGATCCCGGACGAGCCCCCAAAATGTTACCGGTCTCAAACAGGGAAGGATGAGAAAACGTAACTGTAAAATAGAATGAGACAAACACAGATTAGAATCTGCAGCGTTCTGGCACTTTCTTTAATGGTCTTGCTCTTTTTTTCTCTTCTTGCAATTAACAGGCAAGTATAACACTTTTGCATTCACAACTGTTAGCAATGTTCCTTTACAGGTCATGCTTTGAACAATTCACAGCATTTCAATTCAAATTTGCTTCAGTAAATGTAATACATTTGGAACAACACAACAACTTATCTTTGATTGTACCTTTTTCAGTGCAAATAAACACCTGAATACAACAAACACTTGTCTTGTGTCTTACTGTTTGTTACGACCCGCTCGTTTGAAGTCGCAACATAAAAGAGGGATGCAACAACAAAATATAATCAATATAGATTTATTGATTATAACTAATACAACAGTGAATAATAATAATAAACATACGTCTAGGGATAGTAACGAAAATAATTAGATACACGCAACAAAACTACATGTTATAAGAAACGCAAGAGAAAGAAAACAAATGTTAGAGAATTAACAAAACCGGCCACTCTCTCCCACAGAGCGCGCCCTCCACTTAGCAAACACACACTTATATATGCTTTCAATTAACAATTAACATAGGATGGGGCCAATCAGGAACTGCCACACTCCGCCCATTAGGTTCTCAAGAAAACTCAGAGTCGTCACACCTCCCACTCCAAAAGGAGGTTACCTAAAGAACCGACAAAACAAAAACATACACTAACAAAACCACCATTTAAATATAATAACATAATTTACAACAACATTAATACTCATCTCCATAAATCGCATGCCACTTCACTCTCGGACTCCTGGGCCCTAGGATATCAGAAAGAGAAAGCTAGAGAGATAAGAAGGAGAGTAAAAAAAACTAGGGAAAAAAAAAGAGAGAAAAAAAAAAAGAAAAACTAGAAAACAAAAGGAGAGTGGGTAAAGATGATATTCCCAACTCTTCTGGGATGTCTTACAGCCGTGAAAGAGCATCAGCGACTAAGTTGTCTTTGCCACGAATGTGTTTAATTTGTAGGTGGAAGGACTGTAAAATAAGGCTCCACCTCATGATTCGTTGATTCTTACCACGCATTCGCTCCAAAAAAGTCAAAGGATTGTGGTCTGTATAAACAACGATAGGACCACAGACTGAACTCAGATAAACTTCAAAATGTTGGATAGCTAAAACCAGGGCTAAAGCCTCTTTTTCGATTGTAGAGTATGCTTTCTGGTGACAATTAAATTTTTTTGAAAAGTAACTGACCGGATGTTCAATTCCCTTAACGTCTTCTTGTAGAAGAACAGCGCCAGCGCCATAAGCGCTAGCATCAACTGCAAGTAAGAAAGGTCTCTCAAAATTTGGTGCAGTTAACACAGGAGCATTGGCTAAAAGCGATTTAGCATTATCAAAAGCACATTGACACTGCTGTGACCACTCAAAAGGCCTCTTTGGACTCAATAGATCAGTTAGAGGGGCAACTACGTCTGCAAAGTTTTGACAGAAAGCTCTATAGTAGCCCACCATCCCAAGGAAGCTTCGTAACTCGTGTCGAGTAGTGGGAATGGAAAATTTACAGATTGCTTCAACTTTTGCGTGGATGGGTTTTACGCACCCTCCGCCAACCACCTTCCCTAAATACGTCACTGTAGCCTTGCCAAACTCGCACTTGGCAAGATTTACAGTTAAGTTTGCCTTCACTAATCGCTTGAAAAGTTCGCCAATTTGTGCAAGATGTTCAGACCAAGATGAATTGTATAAAACAATATCATCCAGGTAAGCTTCACATCCGGTTAACCCAGACAACACTCGATTCACTAATCGCTGAAATGTAGCGGGAGCGTTTCTAACTCCGAAAGGCATAACGGTATACTGAAGAAAACTATCAGGTGTAATAAAAGCGGATAGTTCTTTAGCACGAGATGTTAAAGGCACTTGCCAATAGCCTTTCAGGAGATCAAATTTGCTGACAAACTGTGCAGAACCCACTCGATCTACACAGTCATCAATTCTGGGTAGAGGAAAACAATCAGGTTTTGTAAGAGAGTTAAGCTTCCTGTAATCCGTACAAAATCGATAAGAATTGTCAGGTTTACTCACTAAAATGCAAGGAGAGCTCCAAGGACTGAAACTTGGTTCTACTAAATTATGAGTAAGTAAATAATCCACCTCTTTCTGAAGCAACTTCCGTTTTATTGGATTTACTCGATATGGATGTTGTTTTACAGGTTGAGCCATACCAACATCAATGTCATGTTCTATGACATGAGTTCGGGTAGGAACATCAGAAAAGAGAGAGGGGAATGAACTTACCAAATTAATTATATCAGCCATCTCAAGCTCACCCAAATGAGACAAATGAGAAGCTAAATTAGCAAGAAACTCAGAGTTATTAAGACGCCCTTCCACTATACCACGAGATGGACCATTCTTGTCCAGAACATCAGCCATCTCCACAGATGTTTCTGAAACACTTGGATCTACCATGTCACTAGTCACAACGTTAACAGGCAAAGACAGTACAGGAGTTATGTAAGACTTCAATAAATTAACATGACAAACCTGTACTTTCTTTCGGCGATCAGGTGTGTTTAAAAGGTAGTTGTTATTAGGATAACACTTCGCTATTGTATAAGGTCCAGTAAACCTAGCCTGGAATGGACTACTTAAAACAGGTAATAAAGCAAGCACTTGATCGCCTACCTGGAAACTTCTGGACTGAACTTTGCGATCAAACAGCCTCTGCATCTTTTCCTGAGACTTACCCAATTTTTGTAGAGCAATAGCTCTGGCTTCATAGAGTCGATAACGAAAACTACTCACGTAGTCTAAGACATTCTCAGGTGGATCAGATGTTTTCCATTCATCCGCCAAGACAGCAATAGGGCCTCTAACAGTGTGTCCGAATACCAATTCATTAGGACTGAAACCTGTGCTCTCCTGCACAACCTCACGAATAGCTAACAGCATCCAAGGAAGTCCATCCTCCCAGTCACAGTCAAGTTCAACACAATACGACCTCAAAAGTGACTTAAGAGTTTGATGGAATCTCTCCAATCCGCCTTGGCTTTGAGGATGATAAGCACTTGAGACGTTTTGTTTAACCTTGAGTTGCTGCATGACTTTTGAGAATTGTCGGGACATGAAATTTGAACCCTGATCAGACTGAATAGTCTTTGGAATGCCAAAAACAGACATGAAACTTGTTAAAGCCTTTAAAATGGACTTGGAGGTAATTGATCTCAGCGGATAAGCTGCAGGGTATCGTGTAGACTGACACATTACAGTAAGCAAGAAAGCATGCCCAGCCTTAGATCGTGGTAAAGGACCAACACAATCGACAATCAAGTGTTCAAACGGAGTGGTAACTACAGCAATAGGTTGTAAAGGAGCCAGTGGAACCTTTTGATTCGGTTTTCCTGTCATTTGACAAACGTGGCAAGATCGTACATAGTTAATCACATCTTTCTTAATTCTAGGCCAATAAAATTTCCTTAGAATTCTATCATACGTCTTACGTACCCCCATATGACCAGCAAGGCCCTGGTGTGCTAGATGTAAAACAGCCTGACGAAACACTACAGGAACTACAATTTGCATCCTAGGACCAAATGAAGAGTCAGAACTCATAAGTTGCTGTCTACAAAGCAATCCATCTTGAAGATAGTAGAAGGAAGACAAAGTTTTGTTTCCTCCTCCATCTGCAGCTAAAGAGTACAATTCTTGAAGAGCTTTGTCGGCATGCTGTGCTTTGATCAATTCAGCTCGAGTCGCACTATAAAGTGGAGACAAAGAACAAGTGTTAACATAGTCATCACAAACAAATGGACTTTCAGATAAGGAAGCAGATTTGTCAATCTGGTCATGCACAGAGATCTCATCTTCTGCTACAGGGCACACAGTATCAGATTCTGACTGAGAATTCACAGATGAAATGAAAGTATCGCTAAGTACATCCATTTCATCTGACACCCTTCTCTTGGCCATCGCTCGAGTTATTGCACAAGCTGGAAATAAGTTAGGACAATCAGAAGATCCACTCAATTCCTCTACAATGGGAGCCACTATAGGTGGAACTCCACCATCCGGCTTCTCCCAGACATTACCTCCAGCTAAGTCATTGCCAAGTATAAAAGTGACACCGGGAATTGGAAGCACAGCACGAATTCCTACAACCACGTCACCTGACACAAGTTTGGAATTAAGGTGAATGTGGTGTAAAGGAACTTCCATGTAGCCCATTTCAAGACCTCTAACCAGCACATGAGATCCAGTGGCAGTATGTTCAGACAAAGGCAAAAGTCCCTCCAACAAAAATGACTGCCCCGCCCCAGTATCTCTAAGAATACGAACAGGCACGGTTTCATCACAGTCAGGCAAAGAAACAGTCCCATCAGTGAGAAATGGCTCAAAGTCAACACAGTTTTTAACATTCTCCATCTCAATGATGTTCTTCTGCCCAATCTGCTTGTCAGGACTTAAATTCACTCTTGATGTGGAAATTAAACCAACAGGTTTAACAGCTTTGTCTTTCTTTTTAAGAACAACACAGTCTGAAATTTTATGTCCTGGTTTCTTACAATAGAAGCAAACCATTTCTCCTTTAATACATGTGAATGAAGCATTATCAGCAGATGTTGACACAGTATTCTGACGTGCAACCATCTTTTTATTTTTACCTGAAACACTTAACTTTGACCTGCTCAATTCATTCGAATGAACTGTTGCTTGATGAGTAAGAACAAATTCATCTGCCATTAGAGCAGCATCAGACAATTTAGTCACCTTATGTTCATTAAGATACATAGCAACAGCATTTGGAACACAACTTTTAAACTCCTCTAAAAGAATGAGCTCTCTAAGCTGTTCCTTGGTGGTAATTTTTACAGAGGAACACCAACGATCAAACATATTTTCTTTCTCTCTAGCAAACTCAAGATAAGTGCACTTCTCAGACTTAATATGAGTCCTAAACTTTTGGCGATATGCCTCAGGTGCCAATTCATAAGCATGCAAAATAGCAGATTTCACGATCTCATAGTCGGCACTTTGCTCAGTCGTCAACGCAGAATACACCTCCTGTGCTCTCCCTACCAACACGCATTGTAATAATAAAGTCCAAAATTCTTTTGGCCATTTCAAAGACTCTGCAACACGTTCAAAATGTTGGAAATACTTCTCTACTTCCTTCTCCAAAAACGGAGGAACAAGTCTAATGTTTTTATAAACATCAAACACAGGCGCAGTGAGCACAGATTCGACAGACGACACCTGAACAGAAGTTTGATCAGTTTTTACCTTAAGCTCTAGCTCAAGTTTCCGCAGCTGAAACTCTCTCTCCTCTCTTTCCTTTTCAAATTGTAACTCAATTTTACGGAATTCTAATTGCTGTTGTAATTTCTTTATTTCAAAGTCATTCTCTAACTCTTTCTCTTTTAAAGCACAAACATCACGTTCAGCACGAAGTTTTTCCGCATCAATACACAACTGTTTCTCTTGTAAAGACAACTCGCTAAACTTTGCATTTTGATCGTCATCACAAAGAGGGGAGGATAAACACTCATCAGGATTAATATTTTGAGCCCTTACCTCTAGAACGCCTGGTTCAGAAAGTGCGCTCTTCACAGCTTTAATCAGCGTTTCTTTAAGCTTCTTATCACTGCTCGTTATTTCCACATCAAATTGTTCGGCAATCTGCAAAAGCTCTTCCTTCGTGCACCTCTCCAATAATATTTCCGAAGGAAATGCAAAGAAATCCTCGACCACTGATGAGGACGACATGCCTACTAGAAGAGACAACAGAACAAACACAAACGCATAACGCGAGCACACGTGTAATTAGAGCGTAAAAAATACAAATCCTATCAGCCACTTTGCCAAGGATCGTCACACTAACACGCTCAAAGTAGAAAACCTCACCGTTACAAGATAAATAAAGACTTACCACAAGTCATTTGTCAAAATATCTTGATATTCGGTAGGCATCTCAAACACATACGGAAAACAACAAAGTGTCACCTTATGAAAAACGAGAGACTTCAGTTCCTACAACTACAAACGAAACTAACTAAACCTACCTAATCTTCAAAGGTGTACCGGACTCGGGGCGGCGTTTAAACGCTAAACTCGAAGACAATTGGTATTTTAAACCAAAAGCCCGAAGCGTACCCCCGACAGAGATTTAAAACCTCCGTCCAGAATAACCTCCAAAAATAATAAAAGGAAAAATAATAAACTAAAATAACAAACAGTGCCTCGATGGAAGGATTTTAAATCCAGCTAAAGACACTCTAACTACCTGAAGTCTACTCATTTACACAGGTAAACACACAACAACTCTATGCATTTACTTACACATGTAGAAATCCGGACGAGCGCCCAATTTTATGTTACGACCCGCTCGTTTGAAGTCGCAACATAAAAGAGGGATGCAACAACAAAATATAATCAATATAGATTTATTGATTATAACTAATACAACAGTGAATAATAATAATAAACATACGTCTAGGGATAGTAACGAAAATAATTAGATACACGCAACAAAACTACATGTTATAAGAAACGCAAGAGAAAGAAAACAAATGTTAGAGAATTAACAAAACCGGCCACTCTCTCCCACAGAGCGCGCCCTCCACTTAGCAAACACACACTTATATATGCTTTCAATTAACAATTAACATAGGATGGGGCCAATCAGGAACTGCCACACTCCGCCCATTAGGTTCTCAAGAAAACTCAGAGTCGTCACACTGTTCACTCTGTCTATTTTAGATCTAGTGAAATTCTATACAAGAGAAATCAGAATCACTACAAGGCGGCAACACACTCCTGTTGATGGATTAAACAATTAATGAGGATCAACAGTTAATACAGATGACATTCTCAACCCTTCTGAGTGTACATTTTAGAGAAAACCACCATTTTGTGTTTCAAGTTTTCACATAACCAACATGGAGTGGGTAAACTCAATATAACCCATCGTCCAGCTCAACCTGGAGAAATCTATAAAGATTACACAAGGAATCTAGTAAGATTGCTTTACACATTTTACTTATAGTACACCTTTTTTTTAACCGTATCATGAATTTTAAACTTTGTTTACATAACGTGCAATCACATCGGCTGAAACGAAAACAAAGTAATCCTTTTAAAACTCTACAATCAATTTTTCTGTACAAACATCATCTTTGAACATTTATGGACTTCTTATGTTTCAGAATTAATGTGTTTTGGTCTTTAAAACCGATTTTACATACCTGTAAAATAGAATGAGACAAACACAGATTAGAATCTGCAGCGTTCTGGCACTTTCTTTAATGGTCTTGCTCTTTTGCCAGAACGCAATTTCCTCCTCATTCTAGCGTAATACGCCACCTACAGGCATCTTGAAGAACACACTTAAATTCATAAAACTTTAGAACACATTTTCAAAGAGTCTCTTATAGAATAAAACTGAAGTTGAGCAAACAACCAAAACAATTAATATTCTTGGGGGTGCCTACTATTATAATAGTCTTTTCTTTCACTATTACCTTTCCAGTCTGTCACACAAGCATAAGTAAATCAGGGAGGATTTTGTACAGTTTTAGTGTTCTACATGTTAATGAGTTTGTGTAATTTCAGAATTATAATTTGCACACTAACCCCTGATGGACTCTTCAAGAATGGATATTTGTTGATGACATCCTCAACAGTCATACCACTAGTAATTTCCTGTCGCCTCCAGGCAAAGGTCCTCCTCATTCGATCTTCAACAATGCGAGTATCTGGCTCTGTCCTTCTATACTGGTCCTGCAGGACTTTCACATGTGCCTCTATTGATGTAGCATCCTCTCCAACAGCATTAATCTCCTTATGCATAGACAAAAACAAATCAGGTAGAATATTACTTATAGAGAAGTAAAATTTCTGTGCATCTAAAAATTTTCTATTTCGTTTTTGGCCAAGAATTTTTATTTTAGTGCATCCATAATGAAAATGTTTGCATCTTGTCACTTCATTTTAAAACAATACACTGGGAACAAGTGTAAAACATATTAATGCTATAAAAATATGCTCTCACCAAAGGCCTTGTAATTTCTTTGCAACTGCTTCCTTCAGGTTGCAGAGACTTTTTTGAATGACCAAACTTCTGTTTAAGTCTTTTCACTTCTTCAATGTCAGCCAAAGGTGTCCGCTCAAATTTAAACTTGCGTTTCAGAGACATGTGCCAAGTGTGCTATAAAAAAAAAAAGTAGTTTCACAAAATAAACTGCATGAACCAAAAACCAAAAGTAAAACATTAAAGGTAACCCAGCTACTTACATATCGATTACCCTCTTTGTCTTTTAAAAAGGGATACTTTAGAGTCACGGCCTTAGCCACTTGAACATACTCTTCTTTAGTTGGATACCTACAAAAATATTTTAAACTGTATTTAATATTTAAAAGTGTAGCATTAAATGTTGTATAAAATTGAATGTGATTAAAACAAGTACAGGTAATGAGAAATACTTACAATTTGTACTGAGCCATGCTTTTATACAATGTTCTAATAATTTTGTTTCGGTCTGATGACGTGAGTCTGCATTCTTTTCGGTCCAAATTGGCCTGAACATCAAATGGAAACTTCGGAACTTCAAAAAATGCAGGGAAAGCTGTTGACGGGCTGATCTTACTATTGCCAAAAGATAAAGTAACAATTAGACATTGCAATGTTGCAGGTATACATAAAATAGCTAGCCTGGCGAGCCAGACTTACATCAAGATGTTTAGTCTGGAAACTCTCCATAGACGCGGCTTACTCCGAGGGGCGGGATAAACGGTTGTCTCTCAAAATCCCTATGCACGCAATAGGATAGCGCTTCAACCAATCAGAGCAACGAAGAAGGTGACGTAGTAATTGGTATATTAAGCTTTTTCCGTATCCAGTCGGCAAAACTCCAAACACATCTTCCTTTTTTAAAAATGACTTAAGTGCCGTTCTTTGCTCGTTTCTGAAAGAAAAACTTAACTCCAAGTCCTCCAGAGTCGCGGCCAAAGCTGTCGTCATATGTTAAGCCCGCCCCGCCTACTCTATACGCGTTGTGATTGGCCTGACCCAATTTGGGTTTTTGCAGCTAGAAGGTCTATTGAGAGTGTCTAGACCCACCTGGCTGCAAAATAATTTTTGCTGCCGCTAGGGTGCGTCTAGATTTCTAGGCTATAAAATAGCACAAAATACTGTAAAGTACCAGTTTCAGCACTGAAAAGACAAATTATTACTTAAACAACAACACCAAACATTCTGGGCACACTGGGGTTTTTTCTCTCCATGTAAAAGCTTCTGTTATCTTATCTGCTCAAGTAGTATTTTCTATTGATATTTTTGACAAAGAAAATGAATGACATTTTCGAGCACCTCTAATACATTGTTACAGATGCAAGAAATTGATCAACTAAGCACTAGTAGAAGTACAGTAAAGCAATATGTAGAGAAGCATGCATGGGAAGATTTTAAGATTTTGAGATTTTAAGTTTTAAGATTTGATTTTAGAATAGCTTTCTAAAACAAATTAAATATTAAACCACAATTACCTTGCTCCAGCTGATGATTGGCATTCTACAGGCACAGGTTCAAGAGTTAATGTCACTGTCTCCTTCATCTGCTGAACAAATCGATGGAATTTTGCTTGTTTTTTAAATGATCCCTCAAAGAGGAATGAAATCATTGACTCAGTCAGTCCGATGTCAACAGTCTCTCCATCCACATCATTGTCTATAATATAAAAAAAGAATATTATAATTTAATTACCCATCAAACTGAAGAATGTACTAAACCAGTGTTTTTGAAGCTTTTCCTATTAATTGGATAAGAAATTAAATACACTGGTGGATAATAACAAATAATTTGGTGGATAATAACCAATAATTTCCCTGTAATTTTTATCACAGAATAAGGCAAAAATATATTATATAGGTTTAAAACTGTAAATGTTATATAAAGTAGCATTGCAGTATTCTTATACTTTACTTATTACCTGGAGAAAAAACATATCATTGTAAACGTGTATATGTGTGTGACATAAACGTGTACATGTATTTATTGTCATGTATTAAATTTTTTTATCTGCCCAAAATTTTATATTTTTATTCAGTTTAGAGACAGCTATAGTAGACCAATTATAGGTTTGTAAACATTTGGGATGCATAATGCATCGTGGTTGCAGAAAACCCGGGAGAGATAACAGCTAGAGGATTACACGGATACGGTACAAAATAGTTAGACTTAAAAATTATTAAAGATTAAATTGATTAGATGTCATTTTCAAAATATGTTTTTCGATTATTACAAGAGCTTGTCACTCAACAAACCTGAAGTTAGATAATGTTACAGAACCTAAACAGTCCGACCGTCTGCGGTCAGGAGGACAGCCAGATAATACTTGTGTGGGCAAATGGTTAAGAAAATATATAATAATATGTTAAGATATTAATAAAGAAATAAATAGATACACTGGGTGAGACAGTAAGAATGTACTCAATGCTAAACGCCACACATAGTGTGTATACACTATGTATAGGTATGATGACAAAATTTCCAAACACCCCTAAGCTCAAAATGGATTACTAGATAGAGCTGAAAATTCCCTTTACGAGGACACCTGGATTGTGAAAATCAGTTGAGGATTGTGAAAGTCATGATATGTATAATAATGGGGAATATACTAAAATATTATACATTAATTACAATGGAAGTCATGTGACCGAAAATGCTTTTTATTCACACATTTTTGCTTGTAAATTTCTCATTTGCATGAAATTTGAATAGAAAATAGAATTTTGGTAGTTCTTTCAAATGAAATCATAAAAATGTACTGTTTTAGCTGGAATGGGCATCAGACCCATGGTACCTCACTCAGGCGAGTTGCTAGACCTAAAGCTTTACTGGGGCACGTGCCCCCATTACTCGTTAATTCAGTTGTTGCATGTAGTTTATAATGTCTTTATTTTGGGATTATCAACGTAAATTATAACTTAAATTTGAGATTTGGGTCTAGCAATGCCCCTGACCTCACTGAAAGCAATTATAATTAATAAGCGTCCATTCATATTCATAAACATTTTGTCACGATCTCGGTGTGGTCTGCCTAGGTTTTGTTGTCTTGTGTTTGTTCTTCTGGTGCTTTTGTTGTCTTGGAGCACATGCTTGTTTGTGTTTGACAGCTCGCCATGTGCTCCGCTGTCATTGTGTTGTCAGCCCCGCCCCTCTTGTTATCCCTGTTAGCTAATTTTCCCCTTCACCTGCACCCTGTTTTGTCCTCATTATCTCCCCTTTATAATCCCCTCGTGTTTTCTGTATGGTGTCAGTCCGTGATTCTAATTTTCTAGCCCTGACTTCTAGCTGTTACTACTAAGCCCGTCTTGTTTTCCATTAGTGTCTTGTCTGTCTAGCGTTCCTGACTTAGTCACTTTTTGTTTCTACCCGCCCGCTTTTTAGGACTCCTTTTGCTCTCTGCCTTGGCTCACGTCTGCCCGGATTTCCCTCTCTTCACGGCAGCCCCGTCAGCTCTCACTCGGCTCGCACGCCGCGATCTTCTGGGATTCAACAGCGGCGATTCACGGCAGCCCCGCCTGCTCTCACTCAGTTCGCACGCCGCGAATAGCGGCAATCCACGGCAGCCCCGCCTGCTCTCACTCGGCTCGCACGCCGCGATCTTCTGGAATTCATCAACAGCACTACAAAGCAGCCCTGCCTGTTTTCTCTCAGCTCGCACGCCCCGCCTCATCTGGAGCTCAACGCAGATTCTTCACGGAAGCCCCGCCTGCTCTCTTTCTGCTCGCTCTCTGTGCTCCCTCTGGAGTTTATCTGCGGTCGATCGCCGCGGTTAAGCCGACTCTCTTCCCTGCTGGCTTGGCTGGGGCTGGTCTGTCCCCCGTTCGGTCTAGGTTGACCGTTGCTGACTGTTGCGGCTGTTATTAAGCTGAATTTTTACTTTAATTTTTTGTTTTCTCTTTTTCCCTAATTAATAAAAAGCCTTGCTTTCACCTGCATTTGGATTCAGTCTCGTTCCTGACAGCACGGACTGACCAGCATGGATCCAGCAGGTGAAGAATTTGTAAGAGCGGCCATCGCTCATCAGGGAGCTCTTCTCGGCCACCAAGCCAGCCAGCTCTCATCTACCGCTCAGGAGGTTGAAACCCTTACCTCCCAACTGGCTGAATTAAGCGGCCGCTTCCACGATCTCCAAGACGTTATGTCATCTGTGTCAGGGGCTCCCCTCTCTCTTGCTCAGCGCGAGGTCGAGCCGCATGCCAACAATCCGCCCTTGTATGATGGGGACCCTAATTCATGTCGGGCATTTTTGTCTCAATGTTCATTGGTGTTTGCGCTGCAACCACGCCGATATGCTACTGAACGATTAAAGGTTGCTTATGTCATTACCCTGCTGACAGGAAAGGCTCGTGAGTGGGGGACTGCCGTATGGGATGCAGGTGCTTCCTTCTGCACTGATTTTGAGGAGTTTCGTGCTGAGATGACAAGGCTTTTCGACCGCTCCGTTAAGGGGGATGAGGCTGCTTCCAAGCTAGCACGGCTCCGTCAAGGAGGCCGTTCTGTGACCGAATATGCCATCTTGTTCAAGACTTTAGCAGCTTCCTGCGATTGGAATGAGGGGGCGCTGCGAGCGATGTTTCGGGAGGGGCTTAACTTTGACATCCAGGACAAGATTGCTACCCACGATCTGCCCCAGGACCTGGAGGGCCTTATAAATCTGGCCACACGGGTCGAAAGTCGTCTCCGTTTGCGTCAACGACGCTCGGCTCCACGCTCGTCCTGGGGGCTGGACGAAGTCCAACCTTCCAAGAGTCACTCACTTCCTCAATCGCTCCTGCCTGAACCTGAGCCCATGCAATTGGGGCGGCTTCGATTATCGGCTCAAGAGAAACAACAAAGGTTGGTTCGGGGCCTTTGCCTCTACTGTGGGGGTTCGGGCCATTTTGCTCTATCTTGTCCTTTAAAAGCCAAGGCCCACTAGCTAACCGGGGAGTCCTGGTGGGCGTTTCTCCTCTAGTCTCCCCTCAGTCACGCACCCAATTCTCCGCCACTATCACCTTTCAAGGTTCCGTCCATTCCTGCAAGGCTCTGATTGATTCTGGTGCCGAAGCCAGCTTTCTGGACAGCAGCTTGGCCAAGAGCTGGGGCTTACCTGCCATTCCCCTCTCCTCTCCTGTCACTGTCTGGGGCCTCTCTGGCCAACCTTTAGCCACCATCACCCACACCACCCCCCGTGTAAGTCTTGTTGTGTCGGGCAATCACCGTGAGTCTGTTGTGCTGTTCCTCCTGGAGTCCCCTCATGCCAGTCTCGTTTTGGGGCATCCATGGTTGGCTCAGCACAGCCCTCACGTGGATTGGTCTCGCAACCTTATTTTGTCTTGGAGTCAGTCTTGTCATGTGTGTTGCCTAGGTGCTGCCTCTTCTCCTGTGTCTGTGTCTCCTGTTTTGCAGGTTGAGGCAGCTGATCTCACCGGGGTCCCAGAGGAGTACCGTGATTTGCGGTTGGTTTTCAGCAAGTCCCGGGCCACCTCACTTCCTCCCCACCGGCCGTTCGACTGTGCCATCAACCTCCTCCCAGGCACTTCTCCGCCCAGGGGTCGTCTATTTTCCCTGTCAGGTCCTGAACGAGAGGCTATGGACAAATACATTCAAGAATCCCTCAAAGTCGGTCTCATTCGCCACTCGTCTTCCCCTGCTGGCGCTGGGTTCTTCTTCGTTAAGAAGAAGGATGGCTCTCTGCGTCCTTGCATAGATTACAGGGGTGTGAACGACATTACTGTTAAAAACAGGTACCCCTTGCCTTTAATGTCTTCTGCCTTTGAACTCTTGCAGGGAGCCAAGGTCTTCACTAAGTTAGACCTCCGCAACGCCTATCATCTTATCCGCATTCGCGAGGGCGATGAGTGGAAGACAGCCTTCAATACCCCTACGGGACACTATGAATACCTGGTCCTACCCTTTGGGCTCACCAATGCCCCAGCTGTCTTCCAGGGCATGGTCAATAGCGTGTTGGGAGACATGATTAACCAGTTTGTCTTTGTGTACCTCGATGATATTCTCATCTTTTCCCCATCCCTTCAGGTACACACTCAGCACGTACGCCAGGTCCTCCAAAGGCTGCTGGAGAACCAGCTCTATGTCAAGGCGGAGAAGTGCGAGTTCCATGCCAAGTCGGTCTCGTTCCTGGGTTTCATTGTTTCGCCTGGGGAGATTAAGCCTGATCCGGCCAAGGTCAAGGCTGTTGCTGAGTGGCCAGTCCCTGACTCTAGAAAAGCTCTGCAGCGGTTCCTGGGTTTCGCCAACTTCTACCGGCGATTCATCAGGAACTTTGGCCAGGTAGCTGCACCCTTAACGGCGCTCACCTCCATCAAGGTACCGTTCACCTGGAGTGTTCAGGCTCAGGAGTCCTTTGATAATTTAAAGTCCCGGTTTATCTCTGCTCCTGTTCTCTCCATTCCAGATCCTGAACGGCAATTCATTGTTGAGGTGGACGCCTCTGATGTCGGGGTAGGCGCAGTCTTGTCCCAGCGTTCCCCCAAGGATGAGAAAGTGCACCCTTGTGCATTTTTCTCTCATCGCCTTAACCCAGCCGAGCGTAATTACGACATTGGTAACCGGGAGCTGCTGGCGGTTAGGTTGGCCTTGGGTGAGTGGCGTCACTGGTTGGAGGGGTCAGCGCAGCCCTTCTTGGTCTGGACGGATCATAAAAATTTAGAATATATCCGTTCGGCCAAGAGGCTTAGCTCGCGCCAGGCTCGCTGGGCACTCTTCTTTGACCGATTTAGCTTCACCCTTTCGTACCGGCCCGGGTCCAAAAATGTTAAGCCTGATGCCCTATCCCGTCAGTTTGAGCGCCCGGGAGAGGAGTCTCCGGCCGATGCCATACTCCCTGAGGGAGTGGTGGTAGGGGCCCTTTCCTGGGACGTTGAGCGACGGGTAGAGGAGGCCGGACGAGGGGTGGAAGTGCCAGATGAGTGTCCAGCGGGTCGGTTATTCGTGCCGGAGGCGCTGCGCCCTGAAGTCCTTCAGTGGGGTCATGAATCTAGGGTTACCTGCCATCCAGGGATCAGGAGGTCGCTGGCTGCCATCCGCCAGCGATTTTGGTGGCCCTCTATCGGCCAGGACGTCAGGCAGTTTGTATTGGCTTGCTCAGTTTGTGCCCAAAATAAGGTTTCCAATCGTCCCCCTGTTGGTCTACTCCGACCCTTACCTATTCCCTCTCGTCCCTGGTCACACATAGCCTTAGATTTTGTCTCTGGCTTGCCCCCTTCTAAAGGTTACACCGTTATTCTCACGGTGGTGGATCGCTTCTCCAAGGCGGTTCATTTTGTTCCCCTGCCCAAACTCCCATCTGCCAAGGAGACAGCTCAACTGGTAATTAACCATGTCTTCCGGTCAATGTGGTTTCTGATAGGGGTCCCCAGTTTGTCTCCCGTTTCTGGCAGGAATTCTGTCGACAGATCAGGGCCTCTACGAGTCTGTCGTCAGGTTTTCATCCCCAGACTAACGGACAATGTGAGCGAGCCAATCAGGATCTCGAGCGAGCTCTCCGCTGCCTGGCGTCCCGCAATCCTGCCTCCTGGAGCCAACAGCTCTCTTGGATTGAGTATGCCCACAATACTCTCCCAGTGGCATCCACAGGTATGTCACCATTCGAATGTTCTGTTGGCTATCTACCTCCTTTGTTTCCCTCTCAGGAACCCGATGCTGCAGTACCGTCTGCCCTAGCCTTTGTCCAGAGATGTCGCCGTGTCTGGAAAAAGGCTAGGAAGGTCTTGGCCCAGGCCTCTAGACGGACCAAAGCGGCGGCCGATCGCCACCGGACTCCAGCGCCCCGCTATGTCTGTGGTCAGAAGGTATGGCTTTCTACCAAGGACCTGCCTCTCAAGGCTGTCTCTCGCAAGTTAGCGCCTAGGTTCATTGGTCCATACCAGATCACTAAGGTCCTTAATCCGGTTGCGGTACGGCTCAAGTTACCTTCCTCTCTTGGTCGGGTGCACCCTGTTTTTCATGTATCCAGGATTAAACCTGTTTTCAGATCCTCTCTTAATGCCAACATGTCATCCCCTGCCCCCCCACCCCCTCGTCTAGTGGATGGTTCTCCTGTCTATTCTGTTAGGAGACTGCTAGATGTTCGACGTCGTGGCAGGGGTTTCCAGTACCTGGTGGACTGGGAGGGTTACGGTCCGGAGGAGAGGAGTTGGGTTCCGGCTCGGGATATTCTGGATCAGTCGCTGATCAGGGACTTCCTCCGGAGACCAGGTAGACCCCCTCCTTGAGCCGCCTGGTGGCGTCCTTGAAGGGGGGGGTACTGTCACGATCTCGGTGTGGTCTGCCTAGGTTTTGTTGTCTTGTGTTTGTTCTTCTGGTGCTTTTGTTGTCTTGGAGCACATGCTTGTTTGTGTTTGACAGCTCGCCATGTGCTCCGCTGTCATTGTGTTGTCAGCCCCGCCCCTCTTGTTATCCCTGTTAGCTAATTTTCCCCTTCACCTGCACCCTGTTTTGTCCTCATTATCTCCCCTTTATAATCCCCTCGTGTTTTCTGTATGGTGTCAGTCCGTGATTCTAATTTTCTAGCCCTGACTTCTAGCTGTTACTACTAAGCCCGTCTTGTTTTCCATTAGTGTCTTGTCTGTCTAGCGTTCCTGACTTAGTCACTTTTTGTTTCTACCCGCCCGCTTTTTAGGACTCCTTTTGCTCTCTGCCTTGGCTCACGTCTGCCCGGATTTCCCTCTCTTCACGGCAGCCCCGTCAGCTCTCACTCGGCTCGCACGCCGCGATCTTCTGGGATTCAACAGCGGCGATTCACGGCAGCCCCGCCTGCTCTCACTCAGTTCGCACGCCGCGAATAGCGGCAATCCACGGCAGCCCCGCCTGCTCTCACTCGGCTCGCACGCCGCGATCTTCTGGAATTCATCAACAGCACTACAAAGCAGCCCTGCCTGTTTTCTCTCAGCTCGCACGCCCCGCCTCATCTGGAGCTCAACGCAGATTCTTCACGGAAGCCCCGCCTGCTCTCTTTCTGCTCGCTCTCTGTGCTCCCTCTGGAGTTTATCTGCGGTCGATCGCCACGGTTAAGCCGACTCTCTTCCCTGCTGGCTTGGCTGGGGCTGGTCTGTCCCCCGTTCGGTCTAGGTTGACCGTTGCTGACTGTTGCGGCTGTTATTAAGCTGAATTTTTACTTTAATTTTTTGTTTTCTCTTTTTCCCTAATTAATAAAAAGCCTTGCTTTCACCTGCATTTGGATTCAGTCTCGTTCCTGACACATTTATTTTCAGAATACAAGAGAAAACAACAATACACATCACTATTAATTGTTAATTCATATGCATAGTACACAATAAATATTCATTGTCATTCACAAAAGTACAACAGACATTCAGTTTTTTTAGTTTTTTTATTGTGTGTGTGCCATTTAAGTTATGTTGTGCAACTTGGACATGCGTTGTAAAGATAGAGAATATGTCCAATTTGTATAAAATGAGAAGATGGTACATCACAGTACTTGTCCAGGAGGTGCTGTCTGGCTAGACCTGGCTGTGTGTTGGGCCCCTTTCTCCTTTTTATAATTACCTGTAAAGACATAACATCAAATATTAGGCTAACAAACCCCTCAACTGTACATACATTGATTAACACTGGATTTCTCTAACATAAGCAGCACCAGAAGCCCAATTAGCTTGGAGAATCATCTTACATGTCTGTAAATCTACATAATCTACATGATTCAAAGAAATTGGACATAAAATGTTCTAATCAACATGGCTTATGTGTTTCAGGAGACTTTGGATAAAAGAGTAACGTTAGCCTATTAATTTAGACAGAGTTACAGGCTAGTCCTCAGTAATCTAACTCGAAGTTATGTAAACTGTTACCATTTTGACAAGTATATCAGAAAAACAATGATATACATATTAAACTACATAGTATCAGTAATAATAATAATAAAAAATCGTGAGAATTTGTTAAATACAGACGATGATTTTTTTTTTTAATAGAACGACGACTGCAGTGCATATGACTGACAGGGCGTTCGCTAATCTACCCGCCACAAAATGTGACTACCCAATTTCCGCGATTTAGTAAAATATCTTCTCCTTTATGGATTTCGATGGAATTTCGTCAGTACCAAGATAAAAGCTATGTATTTATGTCCACCTACCTTTCATTAGTGTCCAAAGCTTAGATGAAGCCCGCCGACCGGTTGAAAGTCATGCAAATCTTCCGAAAGTCGCGGTGACCTGAAAACACCTCTGGGCTGAAATCCCGAAGTGTTCAACGCTGCAGGGGTTTGCACTCTATGTAGTTACCGTCGTTTTTCGGAAAAACATACTCCCACCAGGCGACCAGGAGTAGATATTGAATGACACGCACATTAACAGTATCGCGCAGTTTGAAACAAATTGTTGAGACAGAATGTTCGCCGCCAGCGGTTGCTATGTCATCATACCTACTATGTATATTTGTAGTTTCGACACCTTAATAGATATTGCAATAAATTTTAAACGAGTGACAGCTTTTTAGTGACTATATGAAAGCGCTATTTGCTCGCTTTCTACGCTATAATCAGTTCAGAATTTGAATAAATGGTTTGCTTTAGGTGAAAACAGGCATTTCGAGTCCTCATAACCACGTGATTGCCAACAACCAATAACGTTAGTCTTTTCGGAGTCCATTTTGTATTTTCTGCTGGAGAGCACTCTCCGGTTTCTAACGTAATATTAATAAAAAAATACCATGTATGTTCAGCGCCCAATCCATAATGTTCACGTTCCCTCATTTTGGATAGAGTAAAATGTCTATGCAAGAACTGACTGTTTTGTGTCTTTGCATTTAAATCCAGATTTATTTACACTGGCCCTTAAAATCCTCCGTGAACATACCTAACATTCCCGGAAAAAAAAACTGCGGGAGACGAATTTATATTTTATTACAAATCGCAGACAACTCTTCCTCGCACAAACATTTACTCTCATGTTTGTAACAAATAAATATTGGCTTGGGTGCTGTCCTTTTACTTTTACCAACTCTTGTGCGGCCTATTACAAAATGTCGTCATATTCGCAAAGGCGGGAAAATTGGCCTTAAATTGTAAAACATTAATCACTAACGTTAATTAACTTAGCGTACAACTGTTAATATTGAATTCCGTGGTGGCCATAGTTATTATCATTTAAGCAAAAAATGTATGAAGGGCGGATAAAAAGATCACTGATAACACGGTAAACTTACACAGGGAAAATTATCAAGAAAACACTCAAAACTTTTACTAAACATAACAGCACAACGTTACTCACCTTCAAATTTTTTCCTCTCCTCTTCAGTGACTTCAATACCAAATTGTATTAACTCCTTTATTAAGTGAGATGTAGACATCCTGGCCAGCTCCATCCTGCAGGCCAACGTACACCATCCAGTCTGACTCAAGCAATTTTAGCGGTGTTTGAGCAGGGGAACGCCAAGTTCAATAACATTAACCGAACATGGCGTCACACGCGTAAAAATAAGATGATATTACATTATTCCGCATTTACCTAAGAAATATTAACACCGCCTTGAAACCCGTCCGTGGTTCTGTCAGTGAATGTATGCCAGCAGTAAGAGTGCACTCAATCGCCTCAACTGAACGACTTGAGGCTGGAGTGCCAAACGAGGGAAATTTTCTTAAAGCGACAACAACAATAACGTCTGCATAAGCAGGTTTTGAATATAATTACTTGAGTATAATACATGTTGCCATTCCGCATTGTCCTTATTCCAAATTTCATTCGTCTTAAAAAAATTATGCAAAATTCCAAAGGTTTTAAATTAATAAAAAATGCATGTAATAAAAAAGCTTTTCTGACTAATTCTATATTAGTATTAATAATTCCATTAGCTTTATGTTTGTTATTTGTCTCATTTTAGGGGGACTTGTGGTTGTAGGCTTTCATACACAGTTTGAAAAGATATTTTTAACATTTAAAGAAACGTAATATAATGTGATATTATCATGAGTTGATGCATATTAAATTAATAAACAAAAAAGAACAACACATAGACCTACTCTAATTGGGCTAAACTTAAAATGAATATATAAATAAAAATAATTCCAAGGTACAAAAATGTACCTTTCACATCTGAATCTGAAAAGTTGTACCTTTATAACTTATTTTTGTACCATAATTGTACCCTAAGGATCTAATGTGTACCTTTAAAGGTACCGTTATATTTTTTGTTCCCCTAGGTACAAAATTGTACCTCCACGGTACCTTTTTTTCTGACAGTGTAGATACTTCGGGAAATTAGTATTGGTATCGTTCAGATATTTCAGTATCGTGACCGTGAATGACCGTGATGAACCACTTAACCTGAGCGAGCCGGTATGTCGCATTTGTTGTAAAACAGTATCGACTAAAACTGGTAACACAACACATGCACCTAAAACACAATCATCCGTTGCAGTTTTCCCAGATGGGAAGAAAAAAAAAGCTGCAACAGAATTATTTTTCAAAAGTTTTTTGCATATGGCTTGAGTTTTTTTTTTTTTTTTTTTGTTTACAAAGTTCCTAACAGGCAGTTTTGTTTACATCCATTTTATTTATTGTTTTTGGTTGTTTTGTTCATTGTTATTGTGGATATTTACAATGTTTTCCATTTTCAGTACTAAATAGTCTAAAAATAAACGTTTTTGAATTTTGAAAGGCGTATGTGCATTATTATGCCATTATCATTATTCTAGATGAAAATGCTCTCAGATCGACAATATTATCGTTTATCGCGATAATTTCTTGGACAATTTATCGTCCAGCAAAATTTGTTATCGTGACAGGCCTAGTTGACACATATTCTTTGTATCCAAAATCTGAATCTGTATCACCAAGTTCATCTGATTCATGTGAAGTACTGTTTTCCTCTGCTGGTAAATTTTCACCTCCAATTACATCACACTGATTTGGATTATCCAGATTTTCATGGCTATCATCTTCGCTACTACATTCTAGTGCAATGGCAGCAGCTTCTGAGCGAATTTTTCTCCAACGTTTAAGATAAGACATGCAATGTTCTGCACAAAAAGACAAACCCAACATCAAACATCAGAGGTTAAATTAAATATTAATTTTATTAATTTCTGCTAGCTAGTAACTGCAAAGTGCGAAACAATATGCAAACAAAAGTGTGAAACAATACGCAAACAAAAGAGTACACAAGAAAACCCACTGTGAGTGATAAGATTACAGGAGGATCAGATTAACTACCTTCAATCTAATACCTTTAATCAAATTAATGTTATATTATTTTTTTGTACAACCATCAGTGTTCTATAGAAGCTCATTTATAAATGAACAAAACACTTACCTTGCAACAATTCAGCTTCTTCAGACCATGGCAAGGGGATAATAAATAAGGAGACAAAACATGTTATAACCTCATATTTCATAGCTCCACAATATCTGAAATCACACAATTTTGAATAGCCTACTAATAATTAGTACTGTCATTAACTTAAAAAAAAAAATGTTTGCACATTTTTCCAAAATGAAGTCATCCTACCTAACATTAAAGTTTGTAAATATACTTTTGTATGGCAATTATTTCACATTCAACCTTTAAATTAATATACAAACAACATAAAGACAGTATATTATGTAATATTTGTTTATTGCCATCTTTTTTATGACTGAAGGTCAGTTAGGTCTCTGGTACCATTATATTTAACCACTATAGCCATGCAACATTACAGTATTACTGAGAGCTATATATTTTAACATTTATTAGAAAATAAACGGTAACACTTTCTATGAAGCCCCTATTTATAACACATTATAAGGGTATTTCTAAGGCATTATAATAAATGCATAATGCATTATAAGAAACCTTATAATATGTTATACCATCTCATGAATAATCATAACAACAATTGTAATACATTATAATACTTGAGTATTTGAGGTTATAACTTTTAAGATTATGATAATTTATAACACACAATGAACGGCATATTAAATCTTTTAAATTTATAATGGACTATATCATATTACATTTATTTTTTACATTATACGTTTTATTTTGATGGTCCCCTAAGTCTACTGACTATAAGCTTAAACTTTCTAACTACATGTCAACTAACACTCCTTATAGTAGACTTAGGCTATGGTTGGGCTAGATAGAATGTTCATGTACTTGCAGAGTTACCTAATATAACATAATAGTTTGTCTTTTGGGGAAACATCGAAATTTAGTGTTAGCATATATTCAGCATAATAATAATTACTGCTAGTTGACTTATCAAAAATAAGAGTTACTTATCAAAAGCTGTCTGAAGGGTACCATCAAAATCATCAAACTGTTCATATTACACATTTCTAAACTGATACCTGATCTTAGGGTTCTTTGGGAAATATTATTATAATTAATTATAAGTGGTCTTTGTATGCTTTAAGTAAAGTGACGTGAGAAACATGGCAAGATATGAGACTTATAATACATTATAACTATGAGGAGGTAATCATTCTCTTAAAAGCTATAACCACAAAAAAGTACAAACTATAATACATTAAAACTGTTCTTATGAATACTCATGAGATGATATAACATATTATAATATTTTTTATAATGCATTATGCATTCATTATAATGCCTTAAGAATACCCTTATAATGTATTATAAATACGGGCTTCATAGAAAGTGTTACCAAATAAACTTATAATTTAATTGAACTTCAAACAATTTTAACATAAATGCTGTTCTTTAACTGAAAACCATTACACCAATAATAAAACCAATATAATTTATCACAAATAATAGGCTACCTCATAATAATTAAACAGCATTAGAATGATTTATGAAGGGAGACTGAAGACTGGAGTAATGATGCTGAAAAATATGCTTTGATCACAGAAATAAATTAGGTACATTTTAAATAGAAAACTGCTATAGCCTACATTGTGACGAATAACGTAAATGACATTGAGAAATTTGAAAGGGTCACTATAGCTTGCATTCCATTTGCAGTTAGTTTCTATCATTTAACACGTTTTTCGCAAATGTTTGGGAAGTATTGTTGAATTGTCTCGTACCTGTTTGGCTGCTTAACTTACTTCAGCTCGCATTCAAGTCGCGCGCAGTGCAGCGTCCCTAAATCCCGCGTTCTACACTTTGATTGGTCATTTCAAACATTTTGACAATAACCAACGCCTTTGAACCGCTGCACTGAGCAAGAACGTGCTATATTAATTCGACTTTTTTGATTGAAGTGGGCCGCGTGCTGGGCCAATGGTAAAATATACATATAACGTTACAATCAATTTTACATTAAGTTACGCAAAAGGAAAAACTCCCGGTGGTCCAGATAGCCGGTCCACCACTGTGCATGCGTTATGTGCATATTTGCATAACTAAAGTTACTGTGCATGAGCATTTTTTTCGAGATAAATAAATTATATATATATATATATATATATATATATATATATATATATATATATTTTTTTTTTTTTTTTTTTTTTTTTTCTAATGACAAAAATACGTTTTACGTTTAAAATTTATTTGGACAGTTTTCCAGCGCTACATGGCTTTATTTGCTATAATGTGCATTTTTTAATTCAGGAATTTTCACATCTTTAATTACCTTTACCCATCTTCTTTATACGTAATGTTAACGTTCTATATGCGCATGCCTGTGAATTACGGGATAGGCTACATTCTTTTCAAATACTTCAGATACGTACATGTACTATCATATAGGGTATAGTAAACAGTTTTACATTACATAAAGTCAAATTTCCAAATGTACTTACCACAGTTAGCTGCCAGTGTGCACCTCAGACCGCGTGATAAACGGAACTGATCCTCCAAAAAAAGACCGCCAAGTGGTTACAAAATGGAGCAAGGGTTTTACCGCGTGTTTGCACAAGGAGGGCATGGGAGTTCGCAATTAAAAAAAATAAATAAATAAAAAAGTAAACTTGTTATATGATTTTAATAATAATAATAATAATAATAATATTCTTTAAATAAGTGATACTGACAGATTTTTTTTAAATATATATTTAAAGGAGCAATATGTTCCATTATAGATGTAACATAGAAGTATGCATTACCTTTTCTGTCCCTAACCTTGTAAATATTACAATAGAAAAACTCTTTAGGGTTAAATTATATACATATATTTATTTGTTTGTTTCACATTAAAACAATGTCTTATTTGAACAATTAGACTTTCTTGCTCCATATGTGACAATATTTATCTTTTAATTATAAATAATTCCAAGAACCACAAAATTGCATGTCCCGACAGCTATGTACAGTGGAAAAGTGCTTTATTTTGAGGTCAAAAACTGTTTTTTCTATTATTTAAAAGAATGTATCCCTACAATAATGTATTCATAATTATCTTGTATCTTGTCTCACTGTTACCTTTTAACAAAAATCTGTTATTTTGAAATAAAAACCACACTGATGACATTATTTGACTTGTACTCATTCATTTTGTCACTGTATTGCTTGCAGATGATTCAGTGTTTAAGCTGGGACCTCACCGCAAGGTGTTTCCATAATGCAAACATGCAAAATTGACAATGTAGTGATCACTGGGATCCATTTGCAGCTTTATTTGTGATAGTACATTGACATTTACATTTACATTTATTCATTTGGCTGACGCTTTTATCCAAAGCGGCTTACAATTGGGGAGAACAACAAGCGATTCATCCTACTGTAGGAGTCAGATCGAAGATCGAAGCGGGAAGTCCTCAAAAATACCATATATCAGGCATTGTTAGATGAGTACATGCTAGAAAGACAAGATCAAGTAAGATTTTTTTTTTTATTTTTTATTTTTATTGGGTCAGATAGATTTGAAAGAGATGGGTTTTTAGCAGTCGTTTGAAAACTGTTAAGGAGACAGCATTTCGGATAGGTGTGGGAAGATCGTTCCACCAGGCAGGAACGTTGAACAAGTATGTTCTGGAAAGTGATTTTATGCCTCTCTGTGGTGGTACAATGAGGCGTCTTTCACTAGAGGATCTCAGACTTCTGGAGGGGGTGTAGATGTGTAGTAGTGAACGGAGGTAAGCAGGTGAGGAGCCAGTGGCTGTCCTATATGCCAGCATCAGTGTCTTGAATTTGATGCGGGCTGTAACCGGTAGCCAGTGCAGTATATGAAGACAGGTGAGACATGGGCTTTTTTGGGCTCATTGAAGACCAGTCATGGTGCTGCATTCTGAATCATCTGTAGAGGTCTGATTGTACATGCTGGAAGACCAGCTAAAAGAGCATTGCAGTAGTCCAGCCTAGAAATAACCAGTGCCTGGATGAGGAGTTGTGCAGCATGCTCTGTTAGGAAGGGCCTTATCTTTCTGATGTTGTACAACGCAAACCTGCAAGATCGAGCAGTTTTAGCAATGTGATCTTTGAAAGTCAATTTGTCATCAAAGATTACACCAAGATTCCTGGCTGAAGGTGATGGGGTAATTGTTGATGAACTGGATGGTGAAGTCATGCTGTAGAGTTGGAGTGGCAGGAAATACAAGGAGCTCAGTCTTTGCCAGATTGGGCTGTAGATGGTGCTTCTTCATCCATGCATAGATATCCGCCAAGCAACCTGAGATCCGTGCAGCTACCGATGGATCATCGGGTTTAAATGAGAGGTAGAGCTGTGTGTCATCATCTTTGCAATGGTAAGAAAAGTCATGTGCCTGTATGATGGGGCCCAGAGATGTAGTGTATATGGAGAAGAGGAGAGGTCCAAGAACTGATCCCTGAGGAACCCCTGTGACCCCTGTGATAGTAAAGCAGGTTTTGAGCTACTGGTGGCTTGCATGATCAGTATCATGATCAGTACCAGGTACGGAGATTATGTGAAATGTAGTGAAGTCAACATTCAGGGGAAGGTTCCCTCTGATGGCCCGAAAAGCGACTCACAGAGGCGCTCCTTATAACAGACAAATTGAGGATTAATTTTTATTTAGTTTTTTTTCATATTTGAATGTGCGTTTTCTACACATTTCATCCTTGTGTGCATTCGAGTACTTACAGTGGTGGACCTTTTCTCTATGCAGTTTTTTTTTCTGATTTCAAATTTCTCCATTGATTTCTCTCACACAAATTACAAAATGCATATTCTGATCAGATAACATACCAATATTTTACGATGGCTGTATGTGTTGGTCAATGTTTTTTTTTTTTTTAGAGAGAGTTTCTACTTTCTCTGCTCACAATTTCCTTTGTAAAGCAATTTGAATCAACTGGTGTGGGGGCAGGGGCCTGAAAGTTTCCACCTAGAAGGAGTTGTGCAGCTACAGCATTCTGTAATTATAAAGACATTTTCCTATGTTAAAAAACGTCTAGGTTACGTAGGTAAGCCTCGTTCCCTGAAGGAGGGAACAGATACGTTACATTGGGATCTCGCTTTCTTGTGGGTGTTTCGGGCCGGTCCCTGCGCCGCGGGCGGCGCCGCTTTCCCGCGGCTAGCTCTGCGCTTGCGGGCCCTCTCCGCCAACCTGCCGTTGTGGGCCTCCGCGCGGGTCATCCTCACTCTCAGACTCTCCCTCTGATGCAGCGACAGACATCTCTTCCTCCTGTGGAGCGCCAAAGGAGATGCCCAGCCCAGGGTGCGGGGAGGCGTACTGCTCTGGGAGCTCGACGGGGCTGCAGAAGACCGCAGGGCTTTTGGGGCTGGCGGCATTCTCACCGTAACATTTAAATCCCCCTCGTGTCTCGCCACGGCGGTTGAAAATTATTGACGGTTTAATAGCCGGCCGCGGGATGACGGGGGAAGCCGTCTCGCGAACGAGCGGCGAGTCTTCAGCACAGTCATGGTCATGCGTTCGCAATGAAATCCGTGAAAGCCGCCTCAGCATGTTCGCGGCCCAGACATGTGAGGCAGCTTTCATGTCCGTCCAGCGAGGTGAGGAAACTGCTGCACCCAGAAACGCACGGCTGAAGAGCCATTCTGAAAAGAACGTCTGACGGCCGCGAGAAATTGCTCTTTTAGTCCCGGTCTGCCCAGGGAGGAAACCGCGGCACCACTGTGCACTCAATGGGGCTTGCTCGCTGGAGAGCAGGAGGCTTTGTTGAGGCCGTGAAAACGGCCGCCCGCAGGACCCCGCTGGCGGCTTGCCAAGAAAATCACCCTTTTAGATTGCTCTTTCAGTCGGCAGCACACCAGCGGGGAAGAGCAGCAGGAACTCAGGATTCTTCTTGTGAAGATTACCCAGTTGAAGGTCAGTCAGGCTCGAGGAGAAAGGCTCCGAAACCGAAAGTCTGAATGAGTGTGCGCGCAGCCATCTTATATACCCGTATGTACGGGGGAGTGGCTTGGCACGCAAATACCACTCGCCAATGTTCATTGGCCTTTTTGATAAGGCTCGGAGATGATTGATCTCAAGCGAGATCCCAATGTAACATCGAAGTGATTCGACTGAAGGGGAACTGCTATAATTTGTCATGTGTAATGATATAATAGCCTACAAAAGCAGTCAAGTTGTTAATTTATAGATGCCATTTTACAGATTTTATATTGGTCTAAACAAACGCTTTATAAAGGGTTAATGCCACAACCTAACACTAACAAAATATCAACGTCTAATGATGTTAGAGTTTGACGTTGTGTGGACGTTACTACTATGACGTCTTTCAGACGTTGGATTTTGGTTGCAATACCTGAGGAATAAAGGTCAGAATTTGACGTCAATATGACGTTGGTTTAAGATGTTGGCTCGACGTTGGATTTTGGTCACTTTCCAACGCAACCTAAAAACAACCAAATATCAACGTCTAATGATGTTAGAGTTTGACGTTGTGTGGACGTTACCACTATGACGTCTATCAGACGTTGGATTTTGGTTGCCAAACCTGACGAATAAAGGTCAGAATTTGACGTCAATATGACGTTGGCTTAAGATGTTGGCTCGACGTTGGATTTTGGTCACTTTCCAACGCAACCTAAAAACAACCAAATATCAACGTCTAATGATGTTAGAGTTTGACGTTGTGTGGACGTTACTACTATGACGTCTTTCAGACGTTGGATTTTGGTTGCAATACCTGAGGAATAAAGGTCAGAATTTGACGTCAATATGACGTTGGTTTAAGATGTTGGCTCGACGTTGGATTTTGGTCACTTTCCAACGCAACCTAAAAACAACCAAATATCAACGTCTAATTATGTTAGAGTTTGACGTTGTGTGGACGTTACCACTATGACGTCTATCAGACGTTGGATTTTGGTTGCCAAACCTGACGAATAAAGGTCAGAATTTGACGTCAATATGACGTTGGTTTAAGATGTTGGCTCGACGTTGGATTTTGGTCACTTTCCAACGCAACCTAAAAACAACCAAATATCAACGTCTAATGATGTTAGAGTTTGACGTTGTGTGGACGTTACCACTATGACGTCTATCAGACGTTGGATTTTGGTTGCCAAACCTGACGAATAAAGGTCAGAATTTGACGTCAATATGACGTTGGTTTAAGATGTTGGCTCGACGTTGGATTTTGGTCACTTTCCAACGCAACCTAAAAACAACCAAATATCAACGTCTAATGATGTTAGAGTTTGACGTTGTGTGGACGTTACCACTATGACGTCTATCAGACGTTGGATTTTGGTTGCCAAACCTGACGAATAAAGGTCAGAATTTGACGTCAATATGACGTTGGTTTAAGATGTTGGCTCGACGTTGGATTTTGGTCACTTTCCAACGCAACCTAAAAACAACCAAATATCAACGTCTAATGATGTTAGAGTTTGACGTTGTGTGGACGTTACCACTATGACGTCTATCAGACGTTGGATTTTGGTTGCCAAACCTGACGAATAAAGGTCAGAATTTGACGTCAATATGACGTTGGTTTAAGATGTTGGCTCGACGTTGGATTTTGGTCACTTTCCAACGCAACCTAAAAACAACCAAATATCAACGTGTAATGATGTTAGAGTTTGACGTTGTGTGGACGTTACCACTATGACGTCTATCAGACGTTGGATTTTGGCTGCCAAACCTGACGAATAAAGGTCAGAATTTGACGTCAATATGACGTTGGTTTAAGATGTTGGCTCGACGTTGGATTTTGGTCACTTTCCAACGCAACCTAAAAACAACCAAATATCAACGTCATTTGACGTCGATATTGGACGTCAAAATATCGTTGTCCTTAGACGTTGGCTAGACATTGAATTTTGGTCACCTGACGTCACGACCTAAATCTAACCTAATATTAACGTCTTATGACGTGTGCCTGCTGGGTTATTTCTATTTATTTTAATTTGATATTTAATTTAATTGGATATTTAATTTAAAAGAATTTATTCAAGTTCATGTCATTGTAGGTTGACATGTTGTGGACTAATAAAACAGCAGAGCTGATACTAGCCATTCTCCGGGACCCAAAGGAAAAAAAAAATGAGTATGTGCCCCATCACAGTACTTTCCAAACACTGAAGCCCCATGAATGGTTATTTGGAAAGGTATGCTATATATATATATATATATATATATATACAGTAGGGATGTCACAATACTCAATATAATATCGAACCGTTCGGTATGACATCCACGGTTCAATACGTGCTTGTGAATTGCGGTTTTTCGGTTTTGCATCTAAATATCTTTCTTCCTTTTATTTCTCTTGGAATTTGCTGTATGTTTGCCCACGATTTCATGTGCTGAAATGAGAAAACGCTTCCCCTCTTATATTTGAAAAAAATAACGCAACACGCAGAGCATCTTCCATTCTAATGACATGCAATGATAAGCCTTTCTAAACCTGTTGTCCAACAAAAGTTATAAAAACAAGTTACAAAAACATTATAACTTGTTTTTAATTCACAACATCAGTCGAGTGTTTGAAATAACTTCCTTATGTTGTGATCTGATGTGGATTCTCATCACAGAATGAGGCAGACGATAAATTCTATACTCATATTCAATGTCGATTAGCAATGGCTTATGAAAATACCCGAGATGGCTTGAAGAACACAGATAAACCATATATTATTGCAGACGAATGTTTATTGTCCTTAGATTTCATCATTCAAAACGTTTACCATTATATATTGTTTTTAATAAGTTACAGCAATAGCGATGCTTTTATCCATATTAGAGAAGCTGGAACGGAAGGTTATTAGCGCTACTTCTTTGATGCATATGTGTTTTCTTTTTTTGCACAAGGGCGCCCTCTGGCATCCAGTATGAATGAAACCCATTCTATTTTGCGTAAAAATCTAAAAAATTATACCTCTCTCAAAAGAAAAATTAAGCAGACACATACTAAACCACACTTTATCTAGTGTGCAGATGTTTACAGGAGTATTTTGTTAATTTGTTCCAAAAAAACCCACACTGAAGTGGCAAGATATCAGAACCGAACCGAACCGAAAACTGTGGTTAAAAACCGAGGTTCGTATTGAACCGTGGACTAACTGTATTGTTGCATCCCTAATATACAGTAGTCAACATTCGAAGTGGATCAAAACCTTTGATCAAAGTTGCACTAAAACCAAAATAATACCCGTTCTTGTCTTAGGACAACTTTGATTAACTTTTTTGATCCACTTCAAATGTTGACTACTATATTAGTGCTGTCAAACGATTAATTGCATCCAAAATAAAAGTTATGTAATATATGTGTGTGTACTGTGTATATTTAGTATGTATATATATATATATATATATATATATATATATATATAAATACACACACATACAGTATATATTTTGAGAATATTTTCCATATTTATTTTGAAATACAGTTTTATTCAATAATTAATATTATATATAAATATATTTAATATATAAACATAACATATTTTTCTTAAATACATCCCTGCATATGTGTGTATTAGTGGTGGGCCGTTATCGGCGTTAATGTGCTGCGTTAACGTGAGACTCTTATCGGGCGATAAAAAAATATCGCCGTTAATCTATTGTCAAAGTTGGGTTGGGAGCTGGGTCTATACTACGCAAACTATGATGACTTTCAACTTGATATTTTAATGCGGATGTATACCAAAGACTATAGAATACCCATACAGTACATGGTCGCGTGTTTACGTCTCCTCCGCCAAAACACAAACGGGATCGCGTCCTCCATTCATAAAAAACGAATCTACTATAGCGCGAAATGCCACATAAATTCGTTGATTTTTGGATTCATAAATCAAATGTTGGTCTGTCACTTAATTCAAATCGCGATATAGACTAGTGTCTGTGAAAACTGAAATGCAAAAAGACCGTTTTAATATGAATCCGGTATGTTCTGTTTGCCTCTGTATGTATGAATGGTGGAGACGCGCTTTTACTACACGCATACTGAAGCACACGTGACGCTCCCGATAATTTTTGGCATTTGCATCTCACATGAACAGATAAACTCAATCTCCAAAACTGCTGTGACTGTCACTTTTACCGTTTCATTTGAGAAAACTAGCATCATATCATACTGTATACACAGAAACTTCACGGCAACCTGTCAAAATAAAAGTACGGTGTCATGTAAAATTTTATCTATGCTTTTATCTATGTATATATATATATATATATATATATATATATATATACACATACAAGTAAGAAAGTATAGCATTTAGCACAGAATCAGGGTCATTTCAGTTTACATATTGTCATTTTTCTCCTTTGGATTCAGGCTATAGAGAGTTACATCTGAGCCGTTCTTAATATCATGGGTTCGAATTCTCAGTTATACCAACTAAATCATTACATCACAGGAGTAATCCTGTATGGTTCCAGGGAGCAGATGGCCCAACAAGGTTTACGAAAAGTAAGTAACATTTTTTGGAATCTTTACATCCACACTCTTAAAAATAAAGGTGCTTCACAATGCCATAGAGAATGCCTTTTTTGTCTAAATGTTTATATAAAGAACTTTAACATCTGGTGTACCTTTTTGTTTCACAAAAGGTTCTTTGTGGCAAATAAGGTTTTTCAAATTATGAAAAGTAAGCAAGAAATGGTTCTTTAAACAACCTTTGACTAAATTGTTCTTTGAGGAAACAAAAAATGGTTCTTCTATGGCATCGCTTGAAGAATCTTTTGAAGCACCTTAATTTTTAAGAGTGTACACGTAAATAACTGATTTGAATTTCTGTCTTATGATACAGGTCAACTTTGAGAAGTATGATGTGGTGATTTCCTTTGTAAACATAGACAGTTGTCACTGGAAGTTTGTGGTAAATTAAGTTAAACAAGGCATCTAGTTGCATTATAGTGTGTACTGATGTATCCAGATACTTATGAAGAAGGGCATTGTTTTATTGTTGTAATTATTATAATTATTTTTTGTCTTCTTCTTCTTCTTCTTCTTCTTCTTATTATTATTATTATTATTATTATTATTATTATTGTCATCATTATTAATTAAGAATTATTGTTTATCCTAGTTCATACACGCTAAATCTGAAAACATCTTTGTGCTTGACCTTCAACAAGGTGCCAATGAAAAGGAGGAAGCCTTTGTCACAAATTCAGGTACATAATATTCTAATCCCAAACCTACCAAGCAAGGCACAATTCTAGCACAGTAAGGCAAGGCAAGGCTAGTTAATTTATATAGCACATTTCATACACAATGGTAATTCAAAGTGCTGTACATAAGAGGAATTAAAAGCTCTAATTTCTTTGACTGGTAATAGTGAGAATCAGAAAGAAATAAAAATGCTCAGAGACACAGGTGCAATGCAGTCATTTATTGTGGCAGATAAATTAAAATTTTCTGATGAAACCTCCTGTGGCTCGAGTGTCATTGTACAGGGTATTGAGATGGGTTGCGTAAAAGTGCCACTGCACCGAGTACATCTGCAGAGCGAATTATGTACTGGGTTTGTACAAGTCGCTGTTCGGCCCTCTCTACCTGTGAAAGGTGTCGATTTTATCCTTGGGAATGATCTGGCAGGAGGAAAAATAATGCCTGCTTTAGAGGTTGTTGATAAACCTGATGTTTTTTGTCAGTCAGAGGATTTATCTGACTCTTACTCCAATGTTTTTCCTGTGTGCGCGGTAACCCACACTCAGTCTCGCAATTTTGCAGTTTGCAGATCTGTCTGATTCGTTTATTCTTCTGCTCTTTGCTGACGAGAAACAGTTGGATGATGTTGTATCTGAAAAACAAAATGATGATTTGAAGAGTTCCAGGGTAACTATGACTGATGCAGAATTAACAAACTTGTCTTTGTCTCGAGAGAAAATTATTGCTGCGAAGAAAAAGGACAAATCTCTTGTTCCTATTTTTAATTCAGTTGTTTCTTCTGATGTGATTAAAGACAAGAAAGTTGCCTATTTTATGCACAATGGCTTACTAATGAGAAAACTGTGCTCAAACAATGATACAGGTTTACATTGGAATGTTGTGTATCAAATTGTCATTCCTTCTCTTTACCGTCAACATGTTTTATTCCTAGCACATGATCATCCACTTGCTGGTCATCTTGGAGTCACTAAGACATACAATCAAATTTTGAAAGAAAATAATTTGGTGAGGTTTGAAAAAAGATGTGACAAAATATTGTCGTGGTTGTCACTCTTGTCAGTTAGCCGTAAAGCCGAATCAAGTCATTCCACCTGCTCCACTGGTTCCTATACCTGTAATCATTGAGCAGTTTGAACATGTGATTGTAGATTGTGTTTGGCTGTTGCCAAAAACAAAATCAGGCAACCAGTATTTGTTAACCATCATGTGTATGGCTACTAGATTTGCTGAGGCAACTCAATTAAGAAAAATCACCGCTCCTGTTATCATCAAAGCCCTGGGGCCTCATGTATCAACGCTGCGTACGCACAAAAACTTTGCGTACGCCAGATTTCACGCTCACGTTTGGATTTACTAATGATGAAATTAACGTGAGAATGTGCGTTGATCCACGCCAACTCCATGTCTGGCGTACGTGTATTTTTTGTGCGTGTGTTTGTTTTATTTCCCTTGGCGACTCCTAGAGGCAATTATTTTAAATTGCACACAACAAAGTATCGCACCAACACGTGAAAAACATTGCTATTAATTTATAATTGATAAAATGGGTTAATTGAGACAATATTTTTTCTACCAATTATGTGATTTAGAACATATAAAAGCATTTGCAAATGTATACATCCCTTAGTCTATGGCAATGGCAGTGTTGGCCTTATTGGAGGACATTGTCAATGGCCAAATCCGAAGGGAACGTGTTTTTAGGGATCACAGTGATTTTCTGGCCCACGATGATGACTGGCTTATAATCTGTTTCAGATTTCCAAGAGCTATCCTCTTGGAGCTCTTTGCTGAGTTGGGTCCAAATTTGGAGACAGCGAGGAGCCACGCATTACCCGTTCCCTTACAGGTGCTGATAACGCTTGGTTTCCTGGCAAATTGTTCGGTAACACTTTCTATGAAGCCCCTATTTATAATACATTATGAGGGTATTTCTAAGGCATTATAATGAATGCATAATGCATTATAATACAACTTATAATATGTTATATTATCTCATTAATACTCATAACAACAATTATAATACATTATAATACTTGACTATTTGAGGTTATAACTTTTAAGATTATGATTATTTATAACTCACAATGGATGCTATTTAATATATCTAATTTATAATGGACTATATCATATTACATTTATTCTTTTCATTTATATTATGTTTTATTTTGATGGTCCCCTTATTCTACTGACTATAAGCAACTTTTCAACTGCATGTCAACTAACACTCCTTAGAGTAGTAGTAGACTTAGGTTAAGGTTAGGCTAGGTAGAAGGTTCATGTACTTGCAAAGTTACTTGTAATAAGTTTGTCATTTGGGGAACTATCAAAATACAGTGTTAGCATATATTTTGCATACTACTAATAATAATTACCGCTATCTGACATGGAGTTGCAGAGTTACTTATCAAAAGCTGTCTAAAGGGTATCATCAAAATAATCAAACTGATGTCATTACACATTCATCTGATCTGATGCCTGATCTTAGGGATCTTTGGGAAATATTATTATAATTACTTATAAGTGGTCTTTGTATGCTTTAAGTAAAGTGACATGAGAAAGATGGCAAGAAATGAGACTTATAATACGTTATAACTATGGAGGAGGTAATCATACTCTTAAAAGCTATAACCACAAATAAGTAAAACATTATAATACAATAAAACTGTTCTTATGAATACTCATAAGACGATACAACATATTATAAGGTTTTTTATAATGCATTATAAATTTATTATAACGCCTTAAGAATACCCTTATAATATATTATAAATACAGGCTTCATAGAAAGTGTTACCAATTGTTCTTTCCAAAGGGAACTGGCAGATCGCTCGGGGTTAAGCCAGTCGTCTTTGAGCTGTGCAATGCCAGCTGTATGGGACGGGATCATCCGCATGTCTAGCAGGTATATAAGATTTCCATACCATGCAGTTGACCAGCCAAACAAAGCGCAATTTGCAGCGATCACCGGTTATCCTAATGTAAGCGCAAGCGATCGACTGCACGGACATTGCTATAAAGGCGCCATCTGAAGAACAATTTGGATACGTGAATCGGAAACAGCTAAGTTTTACTTTATTTTATTTTATTGAGCGTAATTATTTAACTGCATATCAGGAGACCGCGGTTATCCATTAAAGACGTGGCTGTTAACCCCCCTCAACAACCCACAAACTGACCAAGAGCGCAGATACAATGATGCCCATTCTCGCACTTGTAGAGCGGGCGATTGGGCAGCTGAAATGCCGGTGGCACCAGAGCCGTGCACAGACCTTTTGAGGGGCATGTGCTGAAACTGAAAAAAGGGCACCCCCCCCAACCCCTCCACCACCAAAAAAATAACACACAATAATATTCTTATTTTATATTTAATTAGTATTAATAACTTTTATACAGATAATATACATATAGAGGGTAAATCTTATGTGTGTGTATGTATATATATATATCTCTTATGTAAACTAATTCAAACAACACTGCGATCCACTGGGATGTCCCTCTCAATGGCTATATAGGCTATTTCACGAGTTCACACTTACATATAATAAACTGGGAATGGGTTATGCGTATTTGGCGAGCTGTCCGATGGAAGGGCTCCGAGCTCGGAATTTTGGCCCGAACTCAGAATACCCCCCCGTTAGGACAGAAATAGTTGTAAGTGTGGAGAAGGGGTGGCGGAGGGATGCTAAAAATCTGTCAAGGAACAGAGGTGAGGCTGCGGTATAAATACACGTTTGTTAATTAGGTTGATTGCTGATTGCGCTCCTCATGTTCATTGTTAATTATCTGAACGTGCTCCTCCCGAACTTTGTTAATAAAAACATCATTTCACGAGTTCACACTTACATATAATAAACTGGGAATGGGTTATGCGTATTTGGCGAGCTGTCCGATGGAAGGGCTCCGAGCTCGGAATTTTGGCCCGAACTCAGAATACCCCCAAAAAGCAATAAAGCCAAGGACAGCTGCCCGACCAATATGCTAACCCCCAAAAAAGCGTGACTGAATTTGGCGGGGCTGGAGCTGGAGCTTTGGAGTAACTTATTCGCCGTTGAGCTTTGGAGTAACTTACTCACCGTTTGTGCTTTGGAGTAACTTACTCGCCGTTTGTGCTTTGGAGTAACTTACTCGCCGTTTGTGCTTTGGAGTAACTTACTCGCAGTTTGTGCTTTGGAGTAACTTACTCGCCCATTTGCGCCTTGGAGTAACTTACTCGCCCATTTGCGCCTTGGAGTAACTTACTCGCCCATTTGCGCCTTGGAGTAACTTACTCGCCCATTTGCGCCTTGGAGTAACTTACTCCCCGTTTGCGCCTTGGAGTAACTTACTCGCCGTTTGTGCCTTGGAGTAACTTACTCGCCGTTTGTGCCTTGGAGTAACTTACTCGCCCATTTGTGCTTTGGAGTAACTTACTCCCCATTTGTGCCTTGGAGTAACTTACTCGCCGTTTGTGCCTTGGAGTAACTTACTCGCCCATTTGTGCTTTGGAGTAACTTACTCGCCCATTTGCGCCTTGGAGTAACTTACTCGCCATTTGTGCTTTGGAGTAACTTACTCCGCGTTTGTGCTTTGGAGTAACTTACTCCCCATTGTGTTTTTTTTTTTTTTTTTTTTTTTTTTTTTCATTTTGTGATATGTGTAAAAGTGCCCTCCCCCATATGACAGCGCGAGTTCGGCTATCAGCGCCAAATAATCGTTCAGCTCGCGCTGCCTGTGGGGGAAAGCTGAGCAGACTATTTCTGTGAAGCGACTGAATGCGATGAAGAACTCTGAGAATGATCAAATCCGTGAGGCTGAGTTTTGGTTTTTTAAAGTGACCGAAAAATCCCCGCAATCTATTTGACGATTAGATTCAGAAGCGGGAAGCAGAGAGAGTAAGGAGGAAAGGTCTATGTCCGCACCTGCCAGGATCTGCGCTCAGATGCTGTGCGGCACTGGGGGTGGTTCCGCGGCCACAACGTTTGGTGGGGCTGGCAGAGGTGTCGCTGTGAAGAGAGAATACGGTGATTTTGACTGTAGTACAGAGGTGAGAGAAGGAGCGGAGGCCGTGATTGTCGGCGGAGGCAGCCTCACGCTTAAATCAGGCTGTTGAGATTGAAGTGGGAGACTAAGAGGAGCGTAAGAGGGTAAGGAAGAAAAAGAAAATGTGTGGGCCTGCGGTGCGAGTGGAGGCAGCCTCACACTTGCATCTGCAGCTATAGCTGAAGGCCACGGAAAGTGGGCGGGATTTGAGGTCTGCGTGTCTTGCGCCGCTAGCGGAGGCAGCCTCATGCTAGCGTTTCCCCACTGAAAGGAAGAAGGGTTATATGGGTTGTAAGGAAAAGGAAAAGAGGTGAGGCTTTGAGTCGCAAGCTGAGGCAACCTCGCGCTTGGATCAGATACTGTTGCTGACGGCCAGGTGAAAGGGGTGGGGTTTGTGAAGACCTGAGAGGCCTGTGAAGCCTGCGCTGCTAGCAGAGGCAAGCTCACGCTAGCATCTAGGACAGGGGCTGGAGGCCATGGAAGAAGCGGATTATTAGTGGTGGGAGGAAGATATTGGGCGGCTGAGGAAGGGTCAGCTACCCCAATTGCCGAAGGTGCAACGGCCGGCAGAGCTGGTGTTGGCGGAGCTGAAGCGGGAAGTGAGCGGCGTCCTGCCGCAGTGGAATCTTGATTTTAAAAGCCTGGTGCGGCGGCCCGACGTCCGAGGAGGGCCAGATCCAGGGCGGGAGGATGGAGGAGTCGAGTTAGGAGAGTTCCGGGCCTTGCGAGCTTTGCTCGCTGTGTTGGCTGCTAAAAATCTGTCAAGGAACAGAGGTGAGGCTGCGTTATAAATACACGTTTGTTAATTAGGTTGATTGCTGATTGCGCTCCTCATGTTCATTGTTAATTATCTGAACGTGCTCCTCCCGAACTTTGTTAATAAAAACATCATATAATATGATGAAATGTTAATAAATTACATCATGTAATTTACAAGCATCAGCAAATTCAGCAGATAACCATAAAATCAAAATAGAAATTTCTTATAAAATATTTTACCTAGCTGACAAGGATCACTCGATGGCTTTGTGTCAAACTAAATCACATTAAGTCAACATCACACCATGTGGTGAGGCATTATATGAACCTTTATAGACATAGGCCTACTATTGTTTATTTCATAAAGACAACGTTGCACTTATTCAAACAAGATATTTTACCGTTACGAAACAATGATGTTCATCTGCTTGCGCTCTATGACTCTGACTGATGCGCTGAAACGTAGGCTAAGTCGCCGCTGTTCTCCACCTGCACTTTTACATTCGTTCACAGTGCGATGTTCAAACCCCACTACGTTAACCGTATCAGCTAAACTCTCCCACTCTATTTTTTTTTTTTACAAACTTGCAAATAACAGTTTTTCTCCGGTCTACCGGTGAGGAGCACCTTCAAATCACATTCTGTTAAGTTTCTCTTGCTTGCTTTTTCGTTTGGTTTTGCCAAAGTGGAGTCATTACCATATTAATACGGGGGAGGAGGCAGGGAGGGGTTTTGCGCTCGTGCATGTGCGCTCAATTTCACGTTAATTCAGATGTACAAAGAGATATGTGTGGAATTCCGCGTACGCAGTGTTTCATACATCTGATTTTTTTTACTGCGTACGCACATTTACAGCTTTGTCCGTACGCTATGTTTTAGTATGAATTCAACGCAAGTCTTTGTACATGAGGCCCCTGGTGAAGTTCTTCTCTATGTTCAGTCTGCCAAAAATTGTACAGAGTGATCAAGGTACCCATTTTTTATCTAAGCTTTTTAAACAAGTATTGCAGTCTTTGGGGATCACTCATCGTGTTTCAAGTTCGTTCAACCCAGAATCCCAAGGTTGTTTGGAATGTTTTCACCAGACGTTAAAATCGATGCTACGAAAATACTGTTTGGACACTGCTAAGGCCTGGGATGAGGGAGTTCCTCTATTTTTTTTTTTTTTTCTATAAAAGAGAGACTGTACAAGAATCTCTTGGTTTTAACCCAGCCAAACTTGTTTTTGGTTATCAGGTAAGAGGTCCTTTAAAAATTCTTAAAGAACAAATGTTGTCGATTGTTTCAAGTCCGAAAATGAATGTGTTGGATTATGTCAGTAATTTCCGTGATCGTTTGCATGCTGCTTGTTCGTTAGCTAAAGAATCCCTAACCTCCTAAGTTCCTAAGCTAACAAATGTTTTGTAGCATGACATTAAGGTAAATGGTGCCCGTCCGATTAAGCAGCATGTAAATTAGGGGTGGGACGATACAGGTAACTCACGATTCAATTCTGTGGCGATATGTGGCCCAATATAATGTTAATATCACGATTCGCGATATCTACAATATTCAATCCCCTGGGGCGTTTTGAGGCACGTTTTTGTAATAACGCCGAAAAGAATGTAAAATTCTCAGTCAGTTTTGATCGTACAAATACAACCAATACATCATTCGAAACTGTAGAGGGTCTATTTTTATTTGTATACACTCATAATAACAATAAAACCGTGTGCTTTTATAAAAATAAGAAAACAGACAGGGTGCGCACTCTGCCTTCACTGTCTCTGTCATATCTTTTCACAGACACATAAATGAAACAACCTAAATCTTAGCGATTACGTGCCTCACAGACATAATACATATATGTGTAGAAAGCTTGAAATGTTTACTTGTACATAAACCAATTAAAATTAAAAACAAATATTCTCTTTTTAAGTAATCTGTATGAAAGTTAGAAGATGTATGGTTTCTCCTGTATCATCTCATTTCTTCTAATGTGATCCCGCCTCGCATTGAGCGCGCTGTTCATATGTAAATTATCTGAGGAAAGCCCGGTAATGTACCCCGAAAAGCTGGCAGAAATCGTGGACGCTTCATCATAGAGTTTACTTACATTTTCTGCGCACTTCAATGATGGCACACTACACGAGTGACGAAGCACTTCAGATAGTTCTGAACAGCAACGAAAGAGTTCACCTTCTCCTCAGACGAAGAACGCGACTCGGATGACGAATGTTTGCATTTTGAAGAGCGTCTGGACCCAGTGGAAGATTTTGTAATGTTAAGACTTTGATTTTTTTAAACTGTGAATTTGTTCACAAAGCTTCTGTTCGCGAATATCTGCTCAGGTGTAAATGTTCTGAATGTGTTATACCAGGTCATTGGTATTCGCGATTGTCTGAGGTGTAAATATGTAAAAAAAAAAAGCTGTAAATGTCACAGAGAAGTGACCCATTGACAGACTATACACGCGTCCTTTCTTATCCTTAATTATCAGCTGGTAATTGCTCATTGGTAATAACTTTCAATTTTATTTTAGGACTGTGGCTTCATCACCAGCGTCTTGCGCAAGAAAGTCACGTGAGAGTCGTTCAGTTTTGCGTTCGCTGGACAATTATACTGAGTAAGTGCACATGTAGTATTTTACAGATGTTTGTTATATTTTGTTTAGAAACACTGGGATAACACAGTAAGTAAATCTTCCTGTATGGGTTTAAAAGAAATTGTACTTTTGTTATGTCTATTGTAATATTATCTGTGGTTGATGGTATTAGAATATAATTTCTTAGTTATTGCCATTCTGTTTCTTCTTCAAGTATGCATAGACTTTATAAAATAAATGCTAAGAATTGTTTAAAACATTCTATTAGGACCGCAAGTGAGGGTGTAACTTCTGTGTTGTTTATTACTTTTGTTCCTAATAAAAAGTTTAACTGCATTCTCAAGTGATTCTCAAGTTATTTTGCGTGATAGTTAATTAAATTAAAAATACGCTACAAACAATATATATATATATATATATATATATATATATATATATATATATAGATATAGATATATAGATATTGTTCTTACATTTTTCCTTCATTCTTTCATTAGTTCCTCTCAGTCATCTGACTGAATAAGTAATTATGTGACTCATTATGCAGGTCTTTGTCTCTCAGGTGTAAATCACAGCATTATTTAGGATCATTCACACCTCCTCGCATACAGCCGTTCTAAACAAAAAAGTGTCTTCAAAAATTTAAATCAATATACTGTTTTGTGTAAACAAGTGAACGAGATGATTTTCACATCATTTGATAGAAAAAACTCTAGCGTACCACATCCAGTTCTCAAAAGTCTTGTGAACAAATATTCTGTATGTGTTTCATTTATTTGTATTTGTATTTGTATTTGTGACTTTATTTCAGTGACTTCAAAAATTTAGTTTTTCACTAAGCACGCATATACGTTGTTTTCTCAAAAACACAAACATGTACATTCATGTTGCTTACATATTATTGTAGCCCAATTTGTGCTGATTACAATATAATCAGATTTGGGCCATTCATATGTTTTTAAGATACTGAAAAAAGCATAAATGTCAGGGCATGTCAAAACTTCTTCAGGGCCCCAAAACACCCTCAGACCCCAGAGGGTTAATTTCCTCAAAAATTAATTGCTCGCATAGGTCCCATCAAATAAGTTACACGTGTCACTTTCAGGTATCACTTGCACTGTATTCAGAGTAAATTACTTTAAAATGCACTGCATTTTCGGGTGAGTCTGCAGTAAATAACTTTATATTGCCTTTCTAAGCCCTCAGTGTGAGGAACCCAGTCATTCTCCACCAGATCCCTGTCAAGGCAACATCTGTTTGAGTGTGGTCAAGTTCAGGATGCCTGTTGAGACATGCCCGTTGTGTCTGAGGCTGTACGCCCGCCTCAGCCAGCACCTTACTGTAACCCACAAAGTGTAAAAGCTCCTTTTGGCAATTGAGTCGGGACAGATCAATGCACGGGTGGGAAAATGCCCAATAGTGGGTTGCGGAAAGTTTTCGAACAGGCTGGACCGTCACATTGCACACACAGCGAAGTATCAGAATCAGCAGTCAAAAAGGCCTACAGCGGAACATGAAATGGCTAGGTAGTTGAGCAAGCATATTTAAAAGGGCCAGTTCAGGTGTTCAGGCCATTCACACAGAATGCATTTTCCTTTCCAATGTTCTACTTTTCCATTGTTTTTTTAGTTGGTTTTTTTATGTAAGCATGCACTTGATGGACTAGCATGAACGTTACGCTCGCGTCTCCTGAGTGCTGTGTTTTTATAATGCCGTGTCAAGTTAAAGAATTTAAACTTTTACACGCACCGCCAATCATCAATGTCACTTCCAAGGCAGGGAACCAGTTAGAATAACTCTGAGGCAGGACAAGTGTTGCAAGGTTCTGTTTACAGTAGCAAGTTAGCATGACAACTGTTAATTTGACATGGCAGTGGTGGCAATAATAGTGGCTGTGTCCAGATACCCTGAATTATACATTTCTTCAAGAAATTATCACAACTTGTTCCTTAAAATATCTCACTGAATATTGTCATTACTGCATCACCTCTCAGAAGCGCTTCTTGGGACCCTTGCGTTCTAAGCTGCGCTTTTTCTGAAACCATTCCTAAAATACGCATTCTGTGTGCATTGGCCCTTACACATACCTCTTTTATAGTGATAGATGTTCATCATAGGTTGCTGTAACTAAACATAGTATCTCTTGCTACTCAAAATTAAACACAAAAAGCATGCACATTAATATTTTAGCTGTTCAATTTTTTGCAGATCTTTTCCTGGATTTTTTAAAAACAGCGGAAAAAACAAAAGACATCTTTCTAAATGTCACAGGCCGATTGTAGTGGCTAAAGCACAGAAAACTTGTGACATTTCTGTGTCTTTGCTGGCCTGTAAATCTGACACAACACCAAGTATATCTGAGGAGCTGGAGTTAATGCAAGCAGGGCTAGGTAAGAGGACCCTGTCCTTAACCTGTGACACTACCCATGCAGAGGTAAGAAATCCGATCTTAAGCAAACACATATGCTAATTGGCGGTATCTGTTCTGACAATAGCTTTTCTTTGACTTTAATGTAGTTATCAAGTTTACTGCAGGAAATGTACTCAAAGATGAGTGAATTAAAGGACAGATGGCTTCTTTTCAAGGCTGCATGTGTGCTTTTTAATAAATTTATCATCTTTAATGTTAAAGGGATAGTTCACCCAAAAATGAAAATTTTATGTTTATCTGCTTTTCCCCAGGGCATCCAAGATGTAGGTGACTTTGTTTCTTCAGTAGAACACAAACAAAGATTTTTTACTCAAACCGTTGCAGTCTGTTAGTCATATAATGGCAGTCAATGGTTACCAAATTTTTTTGAGTAAAAAAAAACACACAAAACCGAATTAAACCCTGTAGCTTGTGACGATACATTGAGGTTTTAAGACACATAACGAGTGGTCTGTGCAAGAAACTGAATAGTATTTACATCATCATTTACCTCTGATCCACCGGAACATTCAGTTCATCGGAACGTCGGTTGCAAGAATCAGGATAAGCACAAGTAATTACCATTTTGAGAGGCCAATTTGCATGTAAACGCAATGTAAACATTGAGTGATGTATACGCGCTGGCTGATGTGGAAGCGCTTTAAAGAGTTGAACGTTCTGTCGGATCAGAGGTAAATAATGATATAAATACTATTCAGTTTCTTGCACAGACTGATTGTTTTGTGTCTTAAGACCTCAATGTATGGCCATGAGCTGCAGGGTTTAATTTGGATTTGGATTTGTCTATGTTTTATTTACTCTTAAAGATTTGGTAACCATTGACTGCCATTATATGGTTGACAGACTGCAATGGTTTGAGTTAAAAATCTTTCTTTACTTACACTTATATTTTATTATAGTTTCTGTTTTGACCCCGTAGGTGACCGAGTAGGTGTTTTTTTTTTACTTTCATAATATTTGAGGGAGGGGGCACAACAATACAACTCTGCTTAGGGCACCCATTTGGCCAGCAGTGGCTCTGCATTTGTGTTCCAAAGATAAATGAAAGTCAGAATTTTCATTCTTGGGTTGAACTAACACCTTAAAATTCAGAAATATAAATTAGTCCATTCAGTACAGAAAATATTAAAGTATTATACTCTAGAGTTATTCTCCATTTCAGTTTTGGTGTATTACTTGCTAATACAGGTGGGAATGGAAGGAGAAGAATATCTGTAATACCTTTGGAGGCAGAAGGGTATACAGGTTCAGTGATCAAAAGTGCTTCTGGTGGTGGGAAGAACTTGCTGTACATCGTGCCATTGCAAGATGAGCTTGACATGACACCACTGCCACCAAATGCTCCTGAATTTGCCAGAATGCCAAAGGCCACATGTAAAAAATGCAAGACTCTAATGCCACTCCAGACCTTGGCTTTGCATGTTGACCAGTGTGACAGCATGCACAACTCAGAAAACTCTGAAATTGAGGTAAAACTCTTGTGATGATCCTTTAGGTTACTATATCTAAGACCTGTACACTGACAGTGCTGATAATTAGAAAACTTTATTATGGTAGTTGTAACAGTTGATATTCAGGACTTATCAGCCAGTAACACTGTAGCCTTGCAGATACTTTGTTTTGAAGACTTTAATTAACTAACTTCCACATTTGAATAAGCCTCTGACTAAAAAGAGGTGTTTTTATTTGCGATTGATTATTCACAACCACCCTGACATGTATTAATAGAACTTCACATTTTTCTTTTCTGTTTGCAGGAAGATGACTTGTTGTTGGTAGAAGAAGCAACATCTTCAAGGCAAAGCCTTAGTCCTAAAGTAGGAACATCAAATTTTGAGCATCAGGTACACCAACAAAGCTAAATTGTACATTGTCAATTATCAATTCTTTTTACAAAATTTGCCCTCAATACATTTTTGTCTTAAATGTGTAGGTACTTGAGGCCCAGTGTCCAATATGTTCAAAAACATTTCTGGTGTCTGAATTAGAAATGCACGCCAGTTTTTGTGGAGAAAGGTAATAATAGTGACTCACATTAAAGCATAAAAAACACCTAAAAGGGTTGCTCTCTGAAGCCATATGATCACTGTATGATGAACAGGCCAAAATTATTTATTCACTCTCAAATTAAACTGCATACCGAACCCAAGGTAAATGTCGTAAACTGTCGTATTCTTAAGTACACTATTGCTGAAGTGTTTTTATAAACACATATTTATTTAAAACCTGAGTATATACAATAATGTCGTATTTTATTTTACTTATCTTTATTATTTCTTTTTATTTTTTAAGCATTTTAGATGGAGTCGCAGAAAAAAAAATCTGCTCTGATTTGGATCACATCTCATGGTAAACCTACCTGACTTCATTATTTCAGTACTGTGTATGTGTATATGTGTGTGTATTTTTATATATATAACACACACATGAACAGATACAAATCATGCTGAAGCAATATGTTCAACAAAGTTGGCCCCGCTACTCGCCCAATCCTACAAACAAATTTAAGTGTCACATGATCCTTCAGAAATCATTCTAATATGATTATTTGCTGTTCAAGAAACATTTCTGATCATCATCATCAATGTTGAAAATATTTATTTTTCAGGATTCTTTGAATTTAAAAAAAAACACATTTTATTTATTGTTACAGTGAGGAGGATGTGATTCGTCATCTAGCAGCACAAATAGACACCACGAAAATATTTGAAGTGTGTGTATCACGAGAGAACATGTTAGAGAGAGGGCTTAAGCTGTGGAAACGGCAAAAGACAGGAAGCCCGGTCAATCCTTTGAAGATCACCTTCCTTGGAGAGCCAGGAGTTGATACAGGGGCACTGAGGAAAGAATTTCTGTCCAGTGAGTAGCTGCTTTAAGCATGAATGTAGTAGATGTACAAATGTGTAAAATATTCAGACAATTTAAATTTTCCTAAAATTACCCTGTCTGCACCTGCAATGATCACTGCTCTCTGTGTTGTTGTTTTTTAAATTACCCTCTCTAGCCTAATGATATTTCATCTTGTTTTTATGGATTTAGCAATGGTTGCTAGCATTGAAAAACGTCTCTTTGAAGGTGATGCGAACAGAGGAAAAATGCCTAAGTACTCCCTCAATGATATGGATAATGAGCTGTTCAAGTATGTCTTATTTTTTAGATTTTGGGTTTACTTCATATACACACAATTCATTCTTGATCATTTATTAGTTATTACAAACATTTCTTTGTTCAGCAGAAGCATAATACAGATGATAATTTAAAGAATGCTTCAGCTGCTTTTGCCTAATATAATATTAGTTTAGATTTTGAACTTCGGCATTTATACAAATATACCACTCTATGTTAGTGGAGAGCTGTTATCCATATGTAACACAGTATATATCTATAGAGTTGCAGGTGAAATATTTGCTGTGAGCATTGCCCAAGGAGGACCGGCGCCACGGTTTTTGCAAGAATGGTGTTATGAATACCTTGTTTCTGGTAACATTAAAAGGGATGGTGTGCATGACACCGAGATATCACCACTAATCAAAAGGGTGGGTCTTGTTGACAGAATTTCTTTAGATACAAGTTCTATGTATTTTTATGTCCTTCAGTAAATTAGTTTGCTGGAATAACTGTCATCATGTTATAAAGCCACTGACAGATTTGATTTACTCCAGAATTCAGCAGTGAACCATGCTTGTTAATATTTATTAAAGGTAAAATTTTACTTGTAGATTGAAGATGCATCTGACCTGTCTAACTACAGATCTGGCCATTTAAAATGTGCGCGGGAAGTAAAGTGGTCTCGCGTGACGCCGGTGTATTCCAAAGGAACACGGAAAATACAATGACATAGGAAAGACATGATCAGTAGGGGGCAGTCATGTAACGCACTGGACTGGAGCAGGCTGAAAACATTGCTGCAAACTAAAAGGTACGGTAACCTGGAGGGGACACCTTCGGTTCACTTATGTTTGTCGTGGCCACACAAATGAATTCGTAGGAACGTCATATTACTTTTTGTCATTGCCACGAGATATTAATTCCTGGGAATGTCATATTATGTCGTGGCCACAAGATTATTTTGTCGAGGTAACGACATCCTTATGTTTAATGCATAAACAAACCTGCGTAACCATAACCCAGGATTATCAGAGATAGGTTTATTAATATTTTTTATTTTGAGTTAAGAAATGTTTTTATTAATTGTTATAGAAATTAATGCAATATTAAGTTATATATTAACAATAGGCAATGCTGTATATGCGAATGTCTGTGCGCGATGTAGACAGCATTCAAAAGTTTATCAAGAATTTATTACATATAAGTACTTCAAATTAAATAGCCCTGCAAGAAACATTTTATGCATCCTTAAGTCTTATCCATTAATTGATCCTTTTTTTCTGTAATAAATGTATTATTCGTTTATATTCAGTATGTCCCCCTTAATTTCGATCTCTTAACATTCCGAATCTAAATGATAAATGCTGACATGCCATTAAAGCTTTGATTATACTATATGGCATATATTCATTTTTAGTCTAATTATAACCTATATAGTGTTTCATTGTCGAGTGAATCATTCACGTTCCATTTGTAAATCGTATGGTCACACACGGGCATTAATACAATCATAAAGTCAAAACTTTATTGGCATAATTGTAGTTCACAATATTTGCTAAATATATGCAAAATAGCATATATAAAGTTATTTAGGTTAAGCGATTCACAATAAAGAAAAAAGTAGATAGCTCTAAATCACTTATTATTTATTCTTATTATAGGTTATTATTATTTCAATACCTGGTTAGGGCTATTTATTTTTAACGCCTGACAATTATGCCAATTACGTTTTGACTTTTTGATTGTATTTATCCCCGTGTGTGACGATACATGATGTTTTCATTTACAAATGAAACTACGTGAATGATTCATTTCTCAGTAAAACAGTTTAATATTTATATAGTCTAGTCTGTTAATTAGACTAAACAAAATAAAATATGTTCAATTCATATTTTATATGTTCAATTCTTTAGTTAAGAGAAGGAATGTAGGCCTATTTTACTGTGTGACGATAAATTATTTCCAAATGAAACTATGTGAATGATTCACTCTTCAGTTATTTGTCTATTAGTTAGATTAAATAAAATACAATATATGTTAAATTTAACCTTTAAACTGCATTCCAGTAAAAACCCCAGTCATAGCACCTTTACAGTATCATTTACATTCAGAATGTTATGTAACGAGATCAAAATGAAGGAAAAAATAACGAATACAAACGAATAATACAAATATAATGGGAAAAAAAGAAGGTCAGTCAATGGACAAGATTGTGGGATGCATGAAATGTTTCTTGCAGGGCTATTTAATTTGAAGTTGGCCAACATGTAATACATGTAAACACTTGTGAAAGCTGTCTACATTGCGCACAGACAGCATTAGCATATACAGCATCGCCTGTATAATTATTTAATATTGTATTAATTTCTATAACAATTAATATAGGCAAACAATTTCTTAACTCAAAACGAAATATCTCAAATAATTCTGGGTTACTAATGTCACGCAGGTTGGTTTATTCATTAAACTCGTGGCCACGAGAAATGCATGTTGAGCAAAAATACATTTCACGAAAATAATATAAAGATTACAAAACAAAGAAAACAAATGGAATGAGGGATATGCTTTAAAGTTCACGTAAAAGCCAAATATTAAGCGGCATCCTTCATGTTTTCTTTAATCAGCATATACTTAACATTTTTGAATTATATTCACCTTCTGTTTTTATGACAATAAATTTTGAATTTTGAATTCTTATTTTTTTTTTTAGAAAAACGTCAGAACACCGGTCACAAAAGTAGAAGCGAAAGTCTTGTTTCCACCAGTGCGGAATTTTTTTTATTCACCGTAATTGATGGATGTCTAAAACAAAAATAAGGAGAATCCTAAAACATATATATTTCTTAAAATAATAACATCTGAACTTCATACACAACAATACGGCAACGACTTTACAACAGGACACATTGTTTTATTTTAATTTTATTTTTTAGCTTGTACACCAATGGATTTCTGATGTCGGGATATTTCAGACTGCATCTCCACAGCTTAATCACTTTAGTATTAAACATACGGGTCAGGAGGCGGGTCGGGTACAATATTTATTTTTTTTATTCTGCGGTCCGAGTTGCGGGTGGGTTATTTGAAAACGGTCGGGTTCGGGTTGTTTATCCACTGACCCGCGTGTCAGGTTGGACACTAATGTTTTGAAAAAAGTGGAGCGTATGAGGAAAGCTTTCCCCTTCTCCCTGGCATGCATTTGAATGCTGAATTCGAAATGCAACTGAATGCAGTCGGAATCCGCCCCCAGCACCCCCAAGTCTCCAAATGTTGATTACAACAAGGCAACAGACAGCATTCAACACCCCACCCCACCCCCACTCTGCCATTCATAAACATTTCGCTCTTTATACTGCATGCCGCTTAACTCTGATGCCTCATTAACGGCTACTTTTCAGAAAACTGAAAAAAAAAAAAAAATACACTTCCCTTTGGTTTCCCAGAACAGACTTAAGCCTAGTTCCAGGCTAAAATGATGTAAATCGGAGCTGTTTAAAGATGAAGAAAAAAAAAAAAAAAAAAAAAAAAAAAACTTACTGATCGTTGGTCGGAGATTCAACCCGCAGTTCGTGACTGGAAGCTGTTAAGAGACAGACTTAATGAACTTCTCCGAAATAGAAGAACTACTTTTCCACTTAAAAAAAAAGAAAAAGAAAAAAAGGTGGAAAAAAATTGCATAACTCACTGGAGCACTTTTGATACTTAACAATTGTTGTATTCGTTGTCAGTCATATAGGCTAAGCTTTATTGTTTTGAAAAGTGAGCCTTCTGTTTATTTGTCTAAATTATTTTCTATATTAGGATATAATACTAGGCTAGTATTTATGGACATTAGGCCAAATCTACATGGGTTTCTTCCCTTTCACTTCAATTAGTTTTTAAGAAAAAAGAAAAAAAAAACTGCATGGGCAGTGCGTCATAATAATGTACGGCATCAAAATGTAAGAACAAATCTAAAGACAATAATAATAATAATAATAATAATAATAATAATAATAATAACAATAATAATAATAAAATTAATTATTAACACTCCTAAAAGTACAGTATAGTGCTCAGATACACTTACGGTAGGTGACCTAACCCTAGTTGATACTTTATTTCAACTTTTCAATTATTTCATTAATTAACTAATAAACAAATGCCTTTCCGATATGATATAAGTGAAAAGGGAGACGATTTCGAAAATGATTTCACCAAAAGGCGGATGCGAACTCGGGTCTCCCGCGTCAAAAACGATATGTTACTCGTATTATCACTAACGCCACTGAAAATGTTGCAGTATAGCCGTCTTTTGTAATATTTGTAAATATGGAGTATTTGCATTGTGTAAAAACATTAAATAAAAGGCACCAGACTACAGAAAATGGCATATACTAAAGTATTTATTTTTCTGGGGGAGGACCCACCCACATTTATTTTGCTTCCGACGCCCATGCTTGATGATGAAGTATAGTCTATAGGATATAACAATAAAGTGCTTTTCCAGTCCCGATTCCACAAGGTTTTATTCCGCATCCACCCGCTCCCGCTATATTAACTATATTATTCGCCCGCTGCCCGCTTAGAATAAATTTCTAAGCACCAAAATCGCAAAAACAAATCAAAATAATAATAGTAATAATACTAATAAATAAATTAATTAATTTTTAACTCTATAAAAACTGTAGTTTATATTTATCCTCTCCATTTCTATTCCTCTCTACTCAAATTAATTGTCAGTGTATCTAAAATTGTGTATCTTAGAAAAAGAAAAAGAGGAACTACCTCTTAAACATGCATATCTTAATTTGATGTTGCTTTAAAACGCTGAAATATATAATGTATTTTATTCTGAAGGTGAAAGTGGTCCAGTTATTTAACTGCCTGCGGCGCCGTCAGGATCACGTTTTTTTCCCCTTTTAATTAAGTGGATACAGCTTACAATACTCGTTCAAGAGTAAGGGATTGCTCAAAACTATGCTATTTTACATATTTCTGTTATTTGTGTACAATCACAACGAAAAAACAGATGTGTATGCTATTTGTAAAAAAAAAAAAATGTAAACAAGATGCTGGTTCAAGGGCGCGTCACAGAAATTGCCTACAATTCTGCATATAGGCTTGCTACTTATTAATTTTATTTTATTTCGTTTTGTTAAATTATTATTCATTAAGAAATTTATATTTCGCATATGGGCATTTTTATTTATTTTACATACAGCTTTTTTGGGTTTTCTCTGTGCATAAGATCTGCGCGTGATGTTCTGATGTTTATGCTGCTTTTTGCTTGTGTACAATTAACCCCTCAAAACGAATTTAACTGTTATTAATGTGTCACAGCCACGTTTCAATTTAAATGTAATTTAACACAATCTGGTCGTTAATAATAACTAAACGCGTCGGTTGTCGTTTGGAAAAAAAAAACAGAAATTAACATTTCTATTTTCAATGCAGTCTAATAAAAGTTCAACAGGAAAAAAATGAAAGAAAATAATAATAAAACTGCTCCTGCTTATGAATAAATTTTTGCTTGATGATGAAGTATCTAAATAGTCTATAGGATATAACAAAGTGCTTTTCCAGTCCCGCTTCCACGAGGTTTTATTCCGCATCCACCCGCTCCACGCTATATTAACTATATTATTCGCCCGCGGCCCGCTTAGAATAAATTTCTAAGCACCAAAATCGCAAAAATACTGTAGTTTCTATTTATCCTTCCCATTTCTATCTGTCTCTACTCAAATTAATTGTCAGTGTATCTAAAATTGTGTATCTTAGAAAAAGAAAAAGACGAACTACCTCTTAAACATGCATATCTTAATTTGATGTTGCTTTAAAACGCTGAAATATATAGCCTAATGTATTTTATTCAGAAGGTGAAAGTTGTCGAGTAATTTAACTGCCCGCGGCGCCGTCAGGATCACTTGATTTTTTTCCCCTTAATAAAGTGGATACAGCTTACAATACTCGTTCAAGAGTACGGCATTGCTTAAAACTATGATATTTTACATATTTCTGTTATTTGTGTACAATCACAATAAAAATAAAAATAAAAAATAAAAAAAAACGCGTAGGCTATTTGTAAAAAAAAAAAATGGAAACAAGATGCTGGTTTAAGGGCGCATCACAGAAATTGCCTAAAATTCTGCATATAGGCTTGCTACTTATTAATTTGTTAAATTATTATTCATTCAGAAAAGAAAAACATATATTTCTTATGTGGGCCTATTTTATTTATTATTATATATAGGTTTATTGGGTTTTTCTCTGTGCATAAGCTCTGCACGTGAGGTTCTGATGTTTATGCTGCTTCTTGCTTGTGTATAATTAATCCCTGAAAACGAATTTAGCGGTTTACGTCAGTTGTCGGTTGGAGAAATAAAATAACCGAAATTAACATTTCTGTTTCCGATGCAGTCTAATAAATGTTCGTCAGGAAAACAAAGAAAGAAAACAAAATAACAATACAACTGCACCTGCTTATGAATAGGCTATCTTTTTGCTATTGGTTTGAACCATAATTTCAGGAAAGAGGAATCATTGAACTGTTGTACTGGTATTTGTGACCAACGCTCCCTAGAGCTGGCCATGGTGTTTGGCTACAGAATGTTGTTCCTTGCGCCACCTGGTGGATATTATATGAAGTGCAACAACGTTGTAAAAAAATCTAAAAAAGCCACTGCGGCAGGACGCGTGCCCACGCGTGCCGAATTGCAGGCTGCCGCGTGAAAATAGACGCATTTTTAATGGCCAGATCTGTATACAAAAGAAATACTGGACTGTGGCTACACTGGACCAGTCAACACTGACCACAAGGAAAGCATATTAAGGTAAGTCAGCACTGATAAAAAAAAAATGTTAGTAGTTTGTTCATTTTATACTTCTGTATGATACTTGTATGTATGGTACATTTGAATCAGATGAAAATGAGCATACTTGTAACTATAGACTTTGTTGGGAACTATGAGTCTTTATATATACAGACTCATACATAATGGTAGTTATTCAAAGAATTAAATTCAGTTATACAAATAACTTGTATTATATGCTTTGGAATTTTGGCCTGCTTTTAAATATGATTATTTTCATTATGGGGAATCATTTTTTTCTTTTTTTTGCCAGAGCTCTTGAGCTACATATTACAACAAAACGCATCCCGATGCTGCAACAACTACGCGAGGGCCTTGAGATATATGATCTTACCAAAGTCATGCAGAGAAAGCCACGGGAGTGTCATGATCTCTTCGTCATAGGATATGACGACCAAGTATGTAGAAACACTGTTTTAAAGGATTACTCCATTTCTACAATAAAAGTTTCCTGATAATTTACACCCCCTCATGTCTTCCAAAATATTGATGTCTTCAGTCGTGAAGATTTTTATTTTTTGAGAAAAACTTTTCAGGATTTTTTTCCATATAGTGAATTTCAATAGTGCTCAACAGATAGAAGGTTAAAAATGCAGTGTATGTGCAGATTCAAAAGGCTTTAAAGAATCCTAGCCAAGGATTAAGGGTCATATCAAGCAAAACGATCTGTCATTTATTAAGAAAAGTAATATTTATAAGACTTTTTAAAGGGATAGTTCACCCAAAAATGAAAATTTTATGTTTATCTGCTTACCCCCAGGGCATCCAAGATGTAGGTGACTTTGTTTCCTCAGAAAAACACAAACGAAGATTTTTAATGAAAACCGGTGCAGTCTGCCAGCCTTATCATGGACGTGGATGGGCACCAAACCTTTAAAAGTAAACAAAAACATGCACAGACAAATCCAAATTACACCCTGCGGCTCGTGATGATACATTGATGTCCTAAGACACGAAACTGAACAGTATTTATATCATTTTTTACCTTTGATACACAGCCACGTCCATCTGTCATGAGCACGAGTTTGGCATCAGTCACGTCACATGTGCACGCGCTCTAGCGTAGAATACGCAAACGCCGGAAGCGATCTGTTGCATTTATACGACACTCATTGTTTACACAGTGCACAGAGATTGTGGGTTTAGCGGCTATTCAAAATGGTAAATACTTGCGCGTATCCTGATTGTTTAAACCGATTTAAAGCTAAAAGATTACGTTTGCTTGCGCGAACTCATCCGGGACTTTTCACTGATTTCCCCTTACGGCGTTCCCCTTACGTTGACTGATGCCAAACTCGTGCTCATGACAGATGGACGTGGCTGTGTATCAAAGGTACAAAATGATATAAATATTGTTCTGTTTCTCGCAAAAAACGATCGTTTGTGTCTTAGGACATCAATGCATCATCACGAGCTGCAGGGTGTAATTTGTATTTGTCTGTGCATATTTTTGTTTACTTTTAAAGGTTTGGTGCCCATCAACGTCCATGATAAGGCTGGCAGACTGCACTGGTTTTTATTAAAAATCTTCGTTTGTGTTTTTCTGAGGAAACAAAGTCACCTACATCTTGGATGCCCTGGGGGTAAGCAGATAAACATCACATTTTAATTTTTGGGTGAACTATCCCTTTAACTACAATCCTCATCATGTCTGCAACGTGCATGCATTACTCTGTGCACTCTGGTTCAAGACAGTTAGGGTATGTTGAAAAACTCCCATCTCATTCAACCTCAAAAAAATCCAGTATATGAAATATCCTGGAATGTTTTCCTCAAAAAACAATTTCTTTCCGACTAAAGAAAGACTGACTTGAACATCTTGGATGACATGGACGTGAATAAAAATCAGGAAATTTTTATTTTGGAAGTGGGGTAATCCTTTAAGCATTCATTTGTGTAGTAATATTTTTTTAGTATGGAACAAATATTAATCGTTTTGGTGTTTAGGTTGACTCCCATTACATTTTATCCCACCTGGCCCCAGAGATGAGCCCAAGTGGTTCGATTAAACAAGTGAAAGAGTCAAAAATCATGGAATTCTTTCAGGACTTCCTACTTGAGCTTGAAGGTATGGACTAAAAAAATAACTTTTAATTGTTATCCAGGTGTAAATGTTACTGTAGTTTCCATGTCAAAGGGTATACATAAGCTGAAACACTAAAGGTTTAATTCACCCAAAAATGAAAATCCTGTCATTAATTACTCACTTTTGCATTGTGTTCCTAAGATGAATGAAGGTCTTACAGTTTGGAACAATGTAAGATATTTTTGATGAAAACCGAGAGATCTCTGATGTTCTTATAGACAACAATGGTCCTAGGCCCAGAAAAGTACCAAGATGATCAACAAAGTAGTTCATGTGATGTCAGTGGTTAAAATGTAATTTTACGAAGCTACAAGAATACATTTTTACGCAAAGAAACAAAAAAAGACTTCACAATTTTGCCTCTACTGCGTCACTTTTGGACACTCATTCATAAGAGTACACCAACGCGCATGTGGCGTCACTTACCCAGGTTAATAGATTTCAATAGTTTTTACACGGCGTGCATCTTTCTCTGTTTGTAAACAAGGTATGGCATATGTGTTTGATGTCAGATCTGGGTCAGTGCTAGCATCGCCACACGCATGTGTCATGGTACTCTAGAGGCAAAAAAGTGGAATAAAGTCATTATTTTTGTTTTCTTTGCGCAAAAAAAGTATTCTTGTAGCTTCATAAAATTACAGTTTAACCACTGATGTCACATGGACTACTTTGTTAATCGTCTTGGTACTTTTCTGGGTTTTCGGTGTGGTAGGACCCTTGTTGTCTTTGGAGGGTCAGAGACCTCTTGGATTCAATCAAAATATCTTGCATTGTGTTTGGGTTAACTAAACCTTTCATTCTAATTTTGTATGTATTTCTTCTGAAGACACACAACCAGAAGATGGAGCAGTGGGAGAAACCTTGTCTGTACCGAAGATAATGCAGTGGATGACAGGGCAAACTCACAGGCATCTGCTTATATCAGAAAGGGAGAAATTTAAAGTAGTTATTAAATTTGACCACTGCTGTCTACAGCACATGCCAAACCACACTGTGTGTTATCCAACTGTTAGTGCTTGCACCAATACCATAACATTTCCCATAGTCCATATGCTGGATTACGAGGCTTTCAAAACACTCTTGCAAACTGCTGTCACTTATTGGGCAAGCTTTGACAGAGTGTAGCAAATCTGCTAAAATTGTCTACTGTAGAAACCTGCAGTTTTGATTAATGAATACCAAAGCATTTTTTCTTACAATGTTCACTCTTTGAAATGTTTTTAAATGAATGTAAGGCAAAATAATTTTTGTGTTTGGTGTACATAAAGTTTCTTGTAGTGGGAGCCACAAACAATTTATTGTAAAAACTAGTTCCTTACAGTGTTACAATGCATTTCATGTTTGTCCATTGAAGGCAAAAAAACATGTATTAGTTCAATTAACTTGATAAATCAAAATCAACTTAATAAATCACATTTGAGACACATGGACGCAGGATTTCTTTTTTTTTTTATTGTCAAATAGCACATCTTCTATCTACATAGTTTACATGTTAACACTTTCCTTTAAGATAACACATGTACATATTTATATTTCTTCTAGTTGTTTAGTCTAGGCTTCAAAGGATATCTATTTATGACATATTTAAAGCTAATTCACGTGCCTGTAGATAGATGTCATAACCAAAACAAGTGGACTCAGCTGTGGGGTTCACTTGATTCTGCAGAGTAGCAAGATCTTCAGGTGACAAGGGGCAAGGTATCTCTGGAACAATGACTCCATGCTCAGAATCAACACACTGGGGATTCTGGAAGTCCTCAGCTAGCGAAATCTAACATTTCGTAGGAAAAAAAACCTTTTAAATTAATTACAGTTTAATTTAATTACAAACCTTACAAAGTATGTTTTTTGTTTGTTTGTTTAGCTTAAGCCATGCATACCTCTGCAAAATCAGGTTCTGACACAGATGCTTGCAACATCCCAATGTTCCAAAGCTCATTGGGTGACAAATTTCTCTCCGTTCGCAAGGGATGGTGGTTCCACATCTCTGTGAAATGCTGCAAATCGTTGTGTATTCTGGGGATGAAAACATATCCCACACAGAACAGGTGAACAGCATTGGACAAGTCTATGAACCCCTCCTCTTCCAAGCTGTGGAGCACATTGTAGTAACTTGATGTTACAGCAGTCCAAACATCTCTCCATAGCCGTTCCACTCTAAGACAGAAAAAATTGTGAGATGCTGATTTAACTACAAAGCATTTTAAACATTTTACATAAGACAGGGTCTCTGCGGGTCTTTAAGTCTTAAATTTAGTTGTATCAAATTTAAGGCCATAAACATTTTTTTAATTGTGCAAGAAAGTCTTAATGTCTTACATGATTACAAAATCTGAGCCCGTTTTCACAAAACATTTTAAGGCTAAAAGTAGCTCATAACTTGCTGATTTAGCAGAAAATCTTAAAGTGCCAGTCCTAATTTTAGGACTACAAAAGATATGAAGATATACTGGTAACACTTTATAATAACTATCCGTTATAACTAGTTAATAGGTCATTAATAAACTGTTAGTTAATGATTTATAAATGACTTGTTAAATAACAGTTAATAATTTGTTATATATTTATAACTGTGCCTTATAGATGGCCAATAGATAACTTACAAACTGTTAGTTAACAAGTTATAAATGACTTGTTAACTGTATTTTAATGATTTATAACTATACCAAATAAATTAGTAATAGATCATGAACAAGCTGTTAGTAAATTACTTACTAAAGACTTGTTAAGTATCAGTTAATAGTTTATATATGTTATTGGGACGTTATTCTAAAGTTCTAAAGATGTTTGATCAGGATAAAGTGCCCAAACCTCATGGGTTTGTATTCTGTTGTATACTGCTGTTCTGCCATGTGATGGCTCGTTATGTGTGTTTCTATACATTAAACACAATGTTCAACATTTCATCTGTGGAGTTTATTTGGTAAAATACAGTACACAGAAAATCCTATGGGTGGAACAAGGTTGAGGTACAAAAATTTTATATTTTAAATATCACATCAAATTTCTGTAGCTTGAACTTGTTCCATCCATTTGCTGTTCTGCAAAGATTCACTGGTATTAGTAGATAGTTAACAAACTATGAACAACTGATCTGTAAAGTGTGAGTTAATATATTAGTTAAGTGTTAGTTATTAGCTTATGTATGTTATTGGAACGTTATTCTAAAGTTGCAACTATTCCTCATTTACTAACAGTTAATAAATTAAGAATAGTTGCAACTTTAGAATAACATCCCAATAACATATATAAACTATTAACTGATACTTAACAAGTCTTTAGTAAGTAATTTACTAACAGCTTGTTCATGATCTATTACTAATTTATTAGGTATAGTTATAAATCATTAAAATACAGTTAACAAGTCATTTATTACTCATTAACTAACAGTTTATTAATGGTCTATTAACTAGTTATAACGGATAGTTATTATAAAGTGTTACCGGCACCATTATAATATCATCCTTTACAAAATTTGACTAAATCTCTGACTGAGACCCCTCCCTTATCAGCCAATCACAGTGTGCATGGTTAGTTAGCATGCTGACATCATCCATAACAATGAGGTCAACCCCGCCACTTACTCTTAACTTAAGACTTCTCCTCTATTCCTTAGTGAAAGTTGGTCTCAGCAGCTTTGTGAATTGGTTTTAAGAGAAAACTCTTAGCTAAAAGCTTTTACTGCAATTTAGGAGAGCTCTTAGTGGTAAGATAAAATGTTTTTATGGGCCCAGATATTGATTTTAATCAACACTTCAATAAACAAGAAGTTAATAAAAAGAGACTATTTCGCCAACAAAAATCATTCCAAACACGTTCCAAACAACCATTGTTTTGAGTCTTTCAGCAACATGAACATGTTTTGTTACTGAATGAATCAACCATTTAAATGATTGGGTTTAATCGCAAAGACTCACTTATTATGTTTTTATTTTTAAATCACTTCAAATATCAGTATTTGTATTTATTAAAGCATTCTTTGTTTATGTAACTGCAGGTTAAAGCTTTCCATGAAAAAAAAAAGAATATGTAAAACATGTACAAATTATTTCTTTGTGAGAAAAATGCATTAACCATGTTCTCTTATTTAAATACCTCTGATTATGCACACTTTTGCCAGCTATAAAGCTGCCACGGCCAGTTCCTCGCACAGTAAACATGCACCGAGCAATGTCTACATTCTCAACCCCTTGGTCTGCTCGTATTCTAAAAGAGTCAAACAGAGCAGTTTTTGATTACACATATTATATGTGTTGGCTTTAAGAGTCTTGTGAAAATGACATGTAAATGTATCCTCTGCAGTTAACTCATCCAGTCAGTGCACATACATCAGGAGTAGTGAACACACACCTGGAGCAGTGGGCTTATCTTTCTGAAATTCTGTAATTAAGATGCATTTACTAGATAAGCAAAATGACATTAAATATTTAGTCTTGTTTTAAGCAAAATGTGCTAAATTTTGTTTCTTCTTCCTGGAAAATTATCTGCACAAACTGCACTTTTAGTCTTTAATGACTAAGTATCTTAAGTCATTTTGCTTATCTGATTATATGATATTTTGACTAGAAAAAAGACAAATATACTAAGCAAGATGAGGCTTTTTTTTTTTTTTTTTGCAGTAGAGGGAGCATTGAGGGATAGTTGCCTTAGTCAAAACCAACTCGGGCATTTCCTACCAGTATTAACCCTTGTATGGTGTTCGGGTCTGTGGGACCCGTTTTCAGTTTTTTTCAAAAGAAAAATTAAACAATTAATTATTTTTTCAACCTGAAATTCATTGGCTTTGGCTTATTTTCTGTAAAGAACATAAATCCGAACAAATTTTCAATGACCGCATACTGTACCTCCCCCCACGCATTTACATTACATACAAGGTGTTCGGGTCCACTGGACCCAGGTCTAATAAAAGTGTTGAAAGTGTAGGTCCAGTGTTCCTACACTTTGTCTTCATCCTTTCTGGTGATGCTGTTTTCTTCCCCTCCCCTTCCTGCTCCCGCACAAAGTTGCAACATTGTTGAAAATACAACTATCAACACTGTCTGCTCTTACATTCCCGCACATTTTATCCTCTCTCTTGCGGGAACCAAGCTTTATTTTCTCATACCCTGTCCCACCTGCAAATAAGGGGCATAATACTATAAATAAGACTTTGCCAGTGTAGTTCCTTCTCACAACTGATCAAGATGGCCAAAAGATTATCTGCTGCGAGAGCCTTGCAATTGATTTTGGAAGAGAGAGGAGCTTTTGATGATGATGTCGAGGAAGAGGTTTCAGAATATGAGGATCACATTTCTGAAAATTCAGAGTCTGACAGTGACTTTGAAGAAGAGGATGAGGTTGAGCACCATTTAGTAACAAAACGAAGATGAGTACCCCATCAGCAGCCAGCTCCAGGACCAGAGCAAGCCCACCAGACAGCAAGTGAAGAAATATGGATGTCAAAAAATGTAAAAAAAAAAAAAAAACGAGAAGCACATTAATTCATCAATGTGATCTAACAAAGGTAAAGGGGAAAAATTAACCATGTTTGCTGTTCATATGGCTTGTAATCGGGATGGAGTAAACATTTGTTGAGTAATTTAACATAAAATTGTTTGATAGTGTTAATTTGGAAAGCCAAAACTCTAGCGGGTCCACCAGACCCATGAACACTGGCTGAGTAACAAAAATACGAACACCACACAAGGGTTAAGATTAAAAACGAAACAATCAGTTTTGGCGAGAAACTGAACAATATTTATATTGTTTTTACCTTTGATACACAACTGCCCTGAGCACGAGCTCAGCATCAGGCACATTACATGTGTACGCACTCTGGCGTATGCGCTCTCGCATGTATACAACACTCATTGTTTACACAGTGCACAGAGATGGGTATAGCGACTATTGAAAATGGTAATTACTTGCGCTTATCCTGATTGTTCAAACCCATTTAAAGCTAAAAAATTACATTTGCTTGCACAAACCCATCAGTGTCACCAATTTCCCTTTACGGCGTTTGTTTATACCTTGCCAGAGTGTGTACACATGTAACGCACCGGATGCCGAGCATGAGCTTAGGACAGTTGGACGTGGCTGTGTATTAAAGGTAAAAAAAATATATTAAATACTGCTCAGTTTCTCACAAAAAAACGATCAGTTCGTGTCTTAGGACATCAATGTATAATAACGAGCCGCAGGTTATAATTTGGATTTGTCTGTGCATGTTTTTTTTTACTTTCAAAGGTTTGGTGCCCATCCACTTCCATTATATGACTACCAGACTGCAAAAGTTTGAGTTAAAAATCTTTGTGTTCTGCTAAAGAAACAAAGTCACCTACAAAAAATTTGTCACCTGAAAAATTTGTTAGAATCATTCAGTATAATCAGCATACCTTGATGGCCATCCATGTTTTGCCACTCCATCCATGAAAAACCCCAAAGCAGTTCTCGCTTTGTTATTCCCAGCCACATCCAGGTAAAAGATCTATTTAGGGGTATTACACAATTGCTGTATATTACTATGCAAGATATCCAAGAAAAATGGTGTACAGATTATAAATAAGGGACTGATGAATAAATATTCACCTTTCTTGAAAAGCCATCAACAGCTCCAAAAACCACTATGTTGTACCTATCAAAAAATAAATAAATAATTATTAACCAGCATTTATATTGATATCATTTAAAACGTTGGGATCAGTTTTTAACATTAAAGGGATAGTTTGAAATAAAATTTCAAACAAGTTTAAAGCGAAAATTCTGTCATTAATTACTCATTCTCATGACATTCCAAACCCGTAGACCTTTTGTTTATCTTCAGAACACAAATTAAGGTATTTCTGTTTTATGACCCTGAGTTTTATTACCCTCCATAGACAACAAGGGCCCTCTGCACACATACAGTACAGTATTCTCATAGCTTATGGTTAAATCCCTGGTGTCACATGGACTGATGAACAATGTCCTTACTACCTTTCTGTGCCTTGACCATGGTCGGACCCTGGCTGTCTATTAGGGTGGAAAGCTCTTGGATTTCATCAAAAACACCTTAATTTATATTCCAAAGATGAACAAAGGAAAACAGATAGAAAACAGTTATTTTAAAATATAATATTCAACCAATATTACAAATAAATGCATTAAAAAACCTTAAACCTTTCAACAGTAGTGAATAATGAGTTTAAATCCTGGTTTCACAGACAAGGCTTAGATTGAGCCAGGATTAGACCTTACATCAATTAGGACATTTAAATAGCTTTCATTAACATGCCTTAGAAAAAAAAATACATTACTGGTTTGCATCTTGAGACAAAACAATAACAGTGACATATTTTAAAATTGTTCCTTTCAGTTAAAACAGCTCAAACATGCATTTAGTCTGTGATTAGTCTTAAGCCTTGTCTGTAAAACTGGGGGATAGTGATAACATCATCACAAATGACACAAGACAAATGTTTGGTAAAGCTAATAAAATAATTAAAATTACCGTATCAGCTTGTGATTAGTGTCTATATGGACAAGAGACAAAGGAGCAGGAACAGAATATGTACGTCTTGCAATGCATGACAGCTGGACCATCCTTGAAAGTACCCCTGCACCATCCACACGTTGCAAAGACATCTTCACTCTTCTCCATGTAACTCGATGTCCCATTGCTTGTAAAGACCCTTTTATCAGCCTGTATCCAGCATGAGGCATTCTTGTCTTTATAGATCTGACTTTCTGATTAAGCTCATGATCAGAAATATCAGAATAGCTGCTCCTGACAGACAGACTTTCCTCTTTCATTCGCCTATATAGGGTTGATCTTGAAATGCCATGCACTTCAGCCAAAGGGGCCAGTGGTAAGTGCATGCTGAGCAAATCTTGGAGCGTCTCTTTTTGTATTTTTAATCTGGGACGCCCCACATTTCCACTCCATTCAGCCACAGCTACATTGTCCAGCAATGGAGGGACAGTACTCTGAGAAAGGTAATTGGAGACAACTTCAGATAACTGTTCTAGAGCATCCACTACACACTGGGGAATGTCTATATATGATGCTCCAGCACGAAGAAACTGTAACTCCTGACAGCAAACAAACTGGAGATATTCAAAATCAATTGGCTGTCTAATAATAATAGAACCAAGTCTATCCACAGACCTTTGCAAAATCGACCACGACGTAGTCCTGCAAAGACAAAAAACATTTAAATACAAGAATAGTGAATGTAACAAATATATAACATTCAGAAGCATGTATATTTAACATTTGGCTTAATCAAAATTCTGTTCACAAATAATCACTGTTATTTCTTAACTTAAAGGAACACTACGTAACTGTTGGTGCTCTAGAGACATGCAGTTTTGCTAATTACTTAATTAAGATTAAATATGAATATGAAATGTTTTGCTACTTTAATTTAATCTATATATCATTAACAACAGAAAATGTGTGCTGTATTTTGTAAACCTAATTTATATTATGTATTTTATGTATGTGCCTATAATAATTAAAACAAACACATGCACAAAAGACAAACAATAAGGTTAGTTGGCAATATTATGTCTCTTCTGACTAGTTTTGACGGGTGTCTACCTTGACCTCGGCGTGTCTACCTTAACAGTTCTGTGTGCATATGACGCTAGTTTTACTCAAATTAATGGTCAAATGCTCATGAAGTGACTCTCACAGATGTCCTCATTTAGTGAAACGAAAGCGTCAAGCGCTTAGTAAACAAAACCGCGTCATTCATTAACAGAGGCATAGTGAGTGAGAGGCAGTGTCAAATGCCATGTCACTTAATGTTAATACCGCTGCTATACGACTCTTGCGTGTCATAATGGTCTTTACCTTGATTACAATCGTCATCCGAGACATCTCATGCCCCTCTATTCAACGGTATCGCCGAACTACAGGTGGACTTAGCTAACGTTTCGTATTTAAATATGTGAGCATGAGAAGAGAGACTACATAAGTTCACTTGTCACTGAGTTTAAAGACGTTAAATTGGTTAACTTACCCAGTAAACGACCGGTTGTTGCTGTTGTTCGCCATGGCTGAACCTCGCTCGCTCCTCAGTCAGACTGGCGCCTGGCGGCGGCAGTGGCGGCAAAAGGTAGTGGGCGTGGTCACTTCAATCGAGAGTGACCAATAGAAAAAGGCCTTTCATCCTGGTAGGTAGAGACCGCCCACTGAGATACAGCTTACTCGCAAGCAAAACTTTTTAACTCGCAAACAAAAAATTTAGACTCGCAAAAAAAAGAAAGCAGAAAGGAGCGCAAAACTTGTGGTTTCGTAATGAAAAGTGTTTGAAGTGCACAAAGAAAATGAAAGATTGTAAAGAAAAGTACATGCACTGCAAATAATTTTGTTATCGATTTCTTTATTTTTGAGATTTAAGAAGACTTTTTTTGCAAACTTTTATTTTTTAATTACAAAATAATTAGTTTTACTCTCAAACACAGTATTTTTGTTTGAATAATAAAGACACAAAAATAACCCCATATATCGTTGCTATCGAAAAAAAATTCCAACTTCAAATGAAACTGGGGCATGGTCTGAAATTAGTATATCATGAATTTTACAATTTAGGACGTTTGAAATAAGATTGCTATCCACTAAAAAAATTCAATATGGGTGTATACATTATGTACATGGAATGAAATGTATAATCTCTTTCAGTTGGGTATATAAGTCTCCATATGTCTGCCAAATTAGAATTATCAATAAAAGCATTCAAAAATTCTTGAATTAGACTGCGGAGCGATTTTGGGTGACGATCTATCAAGATATGCGTCAAGAACACAAAGTCCCCACCTATAACAAGATTTGTTGGTAGGGATGCACCGATACGAATCGGCCGATCATGCTTGCGCGTTTTGTCAGTAAAGCCGGTTCTGTAATCAGCGGTAAATGCCAACAGGTGTGTGATTTCACGTTGAGCCGTATATACTACACACAGCCGTTGTTTACCGACGAGCTGCGCAAATCAATGTTCATTATCAGTGTGAATGTGCGCAGCTCGTCAGTGAACAACGGCTGTGTGTAGTATATACGGCTCAACGTGAAATCAAGCACCTGATGGCATTTACCGCTGATTACAGAACCGGCTTTACTGACGAAACGCGCAAGTGATCGGCCGATTCGGATCGGTGCATCCCTATTTGTTGGTACAGTTTAGGGATGAGAGAAAAGACCTTCTAAAAAATTCTGGCTCGTCATAATTTGGACCGTACAAATTTATTAACGTAATCGGGAGACCATAGATCTCACCAGATAAAATTATGTAGCGACCTTCCCTATCTGTTTAACTGAAAAATTAGATTGATAGATCTGCCCTATCCAACTACCTTTTAATTTAACTTTAGAATCCACTTTGAGATGAGTTTCCTGCAGAACAATTCTATGAGGAAAGGGATTTTAAATGTGCTAATGTTAGACCTTTTCTGTTACTTTGAGTTGTTATTTTTTTCTTGATCTAAAAAACAGGCCAATCGTCTTCACTGTTTGTTTACTACTTTGAGGTATTTTAAACAGGTCCCTATCCCACATTCCCCAAAACTTAAACTTTAATCCCGTCATCTAACTGACAAACTGGAACCCGCCGCACGATATGGAATTACACAAAATGTAAAATATAATAAATTACAAATGATAATCAAATAAAACCTAACATATACTTTCACAAAGTATCAAAACTTAAACTTCCAAAAACTTGTATCAACACAGCTCCGTAATAAGGAGTTCCAGAAGAGCATCTCTATATAACATAACGAAACAAGAGTCATGTAAAGAGTAAATGCTTATGATTGAAATCGACCAGTCACATTATTCTTATCTTACTTGACTTAGTCCGACACAGCCACTTGCGCTTGGGCCCACCCTGAGTAGACCGAATCCGCAGCTTCAAATACATTATCCGCCCGCCACCCACCCGCACCTATATTTTTCTCTGATTTAGATCACCATATTACACTTATTGTAATTCTTAGTTTTGCATGATATGATAAATGGATGGTTAATTTATAACAGCAGACTGATTCAGCTGAACTGCACATCGCTGCACACTTATACGTTTAATCACTCATGATTTTAAACCAAATCCACGCAGAAAAGAATTAACTGACATCTGGATGCGACTCTCAGCAATCTCTGACGAAATCGGTCGGGTTTTCTCTGTGTTAGAGCCATTCTAAACTTACTATTTGAACGCATAGGCTACTGGATGCTTGGACTTTGGAAGTTTACCTGGGTTCACCAGTTTACGAAATGTCTGATCGTAAAAACTGCTTCTTTTCATTTTTAAGGTAGGCTATTGTTTTCGTTATCCACTGATTCAAATAAGTAATCAATAATTATTGTTATAGCACTGCGCGCCTAGCCTGACCGTTTATGAATGAACAGGCAGCATCTGTGGACAGAGCAGGCGCGGTCGCATCAGGCACAATCGTCAAATATATTTCAAAAGAAGCTGGCGCCAAGTTCCTGACACTGTCTTTACTGGGTGTTTTTGGGGAATATTTCAATGTATTAACATGCGATTGAATTAGCTATTCATGTGGTGAACTGTCATGATTTTGGGTAATGCAGGACACTACTGAATGATGCGCATCAGAGAAGTGGGTAAACGCAAAGCCAACCAATGCACTACACCACTGCATTACCATGCTCAATAGCATTAGCACAGGCATAACTCCCTTCAAACTATATATTCATGTTTTAGAAAATGTAGTTAATATTAGCATCATGATTTATCTCATCCACCCGCAAATAATCAGCATGCATTTTTTTATTACCCGACCCACCTGACCCGCGGATTATCCGCATATATAGTCAAAATGTCTCGTTAGGACACGGATGTTCAGCTACTCTGTTCGATATGCAGGTTTTGGTTATTAGCCTGTTTTTTCCTTATTCTAAATGCTTAAAGTCCGTTATATGATTTGAATATGAATGTACGTCTTCACCTGTGTTTTAACAATGTGGTATAGGCTACTTCCCACAATAGTTCAGTTTTTCACGCATGCTATTTAACTTTGAACATTCATTCCATTCAAAATTGTTTGTTATTTTCATTCAGCGCTATACAGCGTGTCCATTTTTTTTCATGATCAAAAGAAGCAGATAGACGATTAATCATAACTTGCCTCTTAACATGTTCCAAGTGTTTAAAATGCAAATTCATTCACTGTCTCATCGGATTGTTTTAATTGCATTTTGTACTGAAAGCTGAAAAAAAAAAAAAAAAAAACAACGTTGATGGATCTGAAATTTTCTTCCTGTTTCATTTTATTCCGGTAAAGATTAACGTGTTCCGAATGGAACGGTCAGGGAATTAACAGTGCGTGCGCCGCTGCTGTAAATGGAGTTTACCAAATATTCTCTATCGCTCTGCCCGCAATCCAAAGATAGGGAAAAGGAGTTTAACTTTGGTATAGTTTGTGTAGGCTATACCTGATTGTTATATACATTTTATATTGAAGATATTGACTCGTTAAATTTAAGGCCCACCCAAAATTACTACGGCCCATCCAAAGATTACATCCTGGCGCCGCGCCTGGTCCGACATCCTTTACAATGGTCCTGAACTTTCAAAGTTCAAAGCAAACCTGACCGCTTTGTCTGGATAGGTAAAGTAGAATTCTTTGCCGTTGTGCGAGACCCTCAGTTTAGCAGGTTATTGCAGTCCGTATTTGACTCCTGGTTTATCCTTCAGCAACTCCCTCGCGCGTTTGAAAAGTGCGCGTCTCTTTACCACAGCGGGCGGATAGTCTGGAAAGATGTTTATTATTTGCCCCTTAACGACAATCTGCTGCATCCTGGCCGACTTTTGCATTATTTCTTCCATCGCGTGGACATAATGCAAGCGCAAAATGAAGGCACGAGGTGGTTCATCATTTCCAGGACGGGTGCGTAGAGCTCGGCGGGCACGATCCACATGCGGAGGTTTCTCTAACGACAAGGCCTCAGTGAGGAGTTGGGCAACGAAATCTCTAGGCTTCACTCAGTATTCAGTGCCCTCTTTGATGTTCAGTATGCGGATATTTTGTCTTCTGCTGCGGCTTTCAAGATCTGTGCATTTTTTAGTAAGTTGCTCCACGGTTTGCTTTAGCTTTCCCAGATCTTGTTCCATCTTAACCATTGTGTCAGAAAAATCTTAGTGGAAGCATAACTTTCCAGGCTTGTTAGTTTCTCAGCGTGATCCTCCATCTTCACTTTGATCTCCGAAATTGCTGCGCTGGTTTCGCTTTTAAATGCTGACACTTCTTCTCTGATAGTGACAGCAAGCTGTTCGATCTTTGAGTCTATGATTTCCCCAATGTCTGATTTGATCGAAATAAGTTCCGCGCGGAGGGAAGAGATCGTGTTTAGGATGACTGCATTAACCGCCTCTGGAGCATCGTCTCCAGGCGTTTCTTCCACATTAGAGCCGGAGGCTGTCACGGCTTGGTCCGGGGTTTTCCGAGATTTGGCCGGCATGTTTAAAAAACTAGACAAATTAAATCCTGAAGTCGGCTAATAGTTTCTAGAATGTGAGACTATAATTTAATTAGTACTCACAATTACTGAAAAGATGCTCTGTCGAAGTTATATGAGATTTTTTATGGAGCCGTCGTAAGATGCGTGCTACTCTCTCATATCGAAACCGGAAGTCCGACAGAGCCCTCGTTTTAAGCAGAGGATTCCAGAAGCTCCAAAAAAAAAACAGACGAAACCAGCAGTTTGTACCAATGTCTGATTGTAGAGAACTCATCAGGATCCTGTGGTGTAGCGCCGATGGCCGTCAAGGTTGGCAAGGTCTTTATTGATGGTCCGCCTTGGAGCTCATATGGTTGACATCCACGGCTATTGAAGTCATCTCCAGGTGCTGATCCATGATCTAAGCTGGGTACGGACTGGATCCGGGGGACTGGAGTGACCATCTGATCTGGATACAGGCTGGGTCTGGTGGCTACGGTGACCTCAGAATAAGAATGAAACAGACTAATATTAGGGTAGATGCCATTCTTTTTACGATGCAACGAGTGCATCAGGTGTTATGGGAGGTGTTTTCGGTTCCGGTTGACCTAATTAATGCAGCCTAACAATCCTTTAACGGATTTGAATTATAGAAATGTGTTAATGATTTTATGTGTAAGCCAGGTTAAAGAGATGTGTCTTTAATCTAGATTTAAACTGACAGAGTGTGTCTGCCTCCCGAACAGTGTTAGGTAGATTGTTCCAGAGTTTAGGCGCTAGATAAGAAAATGATCTGCCGCCCGCAGTTGGTTTTGATATTCTAGGTATTATCAAATTGCCAGAATTTTGAGAACGCAGCGGACGTGAAGGACTATAATACGATAGGAGCTCGTTCAAGTACTGAGGAGCTAAACCATTGAGGGCTTTATAAGTAATTAGCAAGATTTTAAAATCTATACGATGTTTTATAGGGAGCCAATGCAGTGCTGACAGAACCGGGCTAATATGGTCATACTTTCTGGTTCTAGTAAGAACTGTAGCTGCTGCATTTTGGACCAGCTGGAGTTTGTTTATTAAGCATGCAGAACAACCACCCAATAAAGCATTGCAATAATCTATCCTTGAGGTCATGAACGCATGAATTAATGTTTCAGCATTTGACATTGATAGCATAGGTCGTAATTTCGATATATTTTTAAGATGGAAAAATGCGGTTTTGCAGATGCTAGAAATGTGGCTTTCAAAGGAGAGATTGCTATCGAATAGGATGCCTAGGTTCCTAACTGATGACGACGAATTTACAGAGCAGCCATCTAGTATTAGACTGTGTTTTAGGTCATTACTTGTGGAGGTTTTAGGTCCAATAATTAGTACCTCTGTTTTTTCAGAATTTAACAGTAAGAAGTTATTCGCCATCCAGTTTTTAATATCAGCTATGCATTCTGTTAGTTTTTCGAATGGATATGTTTTGCCGGGCTGCGAAGAAATATAGAGCTGAGTATCATCAGCGTAACAATGAAAGCTAACACCATGTTTCCTGATGATATCTCCCAAGGGTAACATGTAAAGCGTAAAAAGTAATGGCCCTAGCACTGAGCCTTGAGGTACTCCATACTGCACTTGCGATTTAAATGATACCTCTTCATTTATTGCCACAAACTGATGACGGTCAGATAAGTACGATTTGAACCATGCCAGTGCACTACCACTAATGCCTACATCATTTTCAAGTCTATTTAAAAGAATGTTGTGGTCAATAGTATCAAATGCAGCACTAAGATCCAGTAGCACTAATAGAGAGATGCAACCACGATCGCTTGACAATAGCAGGTCATTTGTAACTCTAATTAGAGCAGTCTCAGTACTATGATTTGGTCTAAAACCTGACTGGAAATCCTCACAGATACCATTTTTCTCTAAGAAGGAGCATAATTGTGAGGATACTACCTTTTCTAGTATCTTTGACAGAAAAGGGAGATTCGAAATTGGTCTGTAGTTAATTAATTCATAGGGGTCAAGTTGTGGTTTTTTAATGAGTGGCTTAATAACAGCTATTTTGAAGGTTTTGGGGACATATCCTAATGATAGTGATGAATTAATAATATTCAGAAGAGGATCTATGACTTCTGGAAGTACCTCCTTTAGTAGCTTAGATGGAATAGGGTCTAACATACATGTTGTGGGTTTAGATGATTTAACAAGTTTATACAATTCCTCCTCTCCTATAATAGAGAATGAATGGAATTGTTCCTCAGGAGATCTACAACGCACTATCTGATGCGATACTGTAGCGGGCGGCTGTATGGTTACAATTTTATCTCTAATATTGTCTATCTTGGAGGTAAAGTACGTCATAAAGTCATTACTGCTGTGCTTTTGGGAAATGTCTAAACCTGTTGCTGCTATATTTTTAGTTAATTTAACCACAGTATTGAACAAATACCTAGGGTTATGGTTGTTTTCTTCTAAGAGAGATGAAAAGTAATCCGATCTGGCAGTTTTTAATGCTTTCCTATAAGATAAATTACATTCACGCCAAGCAGTACGAAAAACCTCTAGTTTTGTTTTCCTCCAGCTGCGTTCCATTTTTCGTGCTTTTCTCTTTAGGGCGCGGGTATGATCGTTATACCACGGTGTTACACTGTTTTTCTTAATATTTTTTAGGCGCACTGGAGCAACTGTATCTAAAGTGCTAGAAAAGAGAGAGTCCATAGTTTCTATTACATCATCAAGTTTTTCTGAGCTATTGGATATGCTGAGGAATTCAGATAAGTCAGGAAGATTACTTACAAAGCAGTCTTTTGTAGTAGAAGTGATGGTTCTACCGTATTTGTAGCAAGGAATTGAATTAACAGTTTTAGCTATCTGGATTATACAAGAGACTAGATAATGATCTGAGATATCATCACTTTGCTGCAGAATTTCAACGCCATTAACATCAATTCCATGTGACAGTATTAAATCTAGAGTATGATTTCGGCAATGAGTAGGACCTGACACGTGTTGTCTAACCCCAATAGAGTTCAAAATATCTATAAATGCTGTTCCTAATGCATCTTTTTCATTATCAACATGGATGTTAAAATCACCCACTATTAAGACTTTATCTGCGGCCAGCACTAATTCGGATAGAAAATCAGCAAATTTGTGTATGGTGCCCTGGTGGCCTGTATACAGTAGCTAGTACAAACGTCACAGGGGATTTATCATTAGTACTTGTTTCTCTGGATAATGCTATATGAAGCACCATAACTTCAAACGAGTTATAATTGAAGCCCGTTCTCTGAGAGACATTGAGAATATTGCTATAAATAGTAGAAACACTTCCTCCTTTACCTTTTAGACGCGATTCATGTTTATAACAGTAATCTTGGGGGGTAGACTCGTTTAAAATAATGTAATCGTCTGGTTTTAGCCAGGTTTCTGTCAAACAGAGCACATCTAGGTTATGATCAGTGATCATATCATTTACAAAAAGTGCTTTCGTAGAAAGGGACCTGATATTCAATAAGCCAAGCTTTATCAATTGTTTCTCTGTATTATATATATTTTTTATTTATAACGCCTCCAGGCGTTTCTTCCACATTAGAGCCGGAGGCTGTCACGGCTTGGTTCGGGGTTTTCCGAGATTTGGCCGGCATGTTTAAAAAACTGGACAAATTAAATCCTGAAGTCGGCTAATAGTTTCTAGAATGTGAGACTATAATTTTATTAGTACTCACAATTACTGAAAAGATGCTCTGTCGAAGTTATATGAGATTTTTTATGGAGCTGTCGTGAGATGCGTGCTACTCTCTCATATCGAAACCGGAAGTCCGACAGAGCCCTCGTTTTAAGGAGAGGATTCCAGAAGCTCAAAAAAAAACAAAACAGTATGACAGTCCAAGAGAGTGATGGAGAGGACATGGCACAGAGGCAGGATTGGAGGACCCGGTCCATGTGCAGGTGGAGGACCAGGAAACTGAGGCGGAGCCGACGTAGGGAGGAGCCATGGTGGAAGTGGAGCCGGAGGGTCGAGTGTCCCAGGCGACGCTGAGGATCCGGAGGGCCAAGGTGGAGCCCAAGGCAGAGCTGAGAGCTGTCGTGGAGCCACTGGGTCGGAGGGCCGAGGTGGAGTTCAGGGCGCTGAGACTGGAGGCGGAGACGAGGGATCCCCCAGCCACGACGCCGATGGGGACTGACAAACCCGTGGCGAGCCCTCTGCAATGATGATGGGTTGAAGGTGAGCAGGGGGACTGTCAGGAGACAGAGGTGGCGGGACTGAGGCAGTATGGAGGGTGGGTGGGAAATTCAGGCAGGAAAACTGTTTAGCTTCCATGATGGGTTCAGAAGTGGCTGACAGATCATTAATGACCTTCCTGACCTGAAAAGGGCAATTCAACAGTCCATAAAAGGCCTCTGTGGCCAGAACAGGTTGGGTAGACAGTCTCTGAAACAGAACAAACAGACAGGAATTTCAGGAGTTAGAGGTGTTTCGCCGGGCGGCACCACCATACAGAGAGCTGAAGGATACGTCCTCGTTTCAAGAGGTTCCACGGCATCTGCCAGTTCATGAACATGAGGGCGTAGAAGTTCAGGCTTTGGGATGCCAGCTGCACGTACTGACACCAGTGGCATGTCTCTCACGGATACCAGACTGGGAGGGTGAGTGGTGAAATTAGTGGGTACTGGCTTGTCAGGCGTGATGTTAGCAAGGGCTGGCTTGTCAGGCGTGACGTTAGCGAGGGCTGGCTTGGCAGGCGTGACGTTAGCGAGGGCTGGCTTGGCAGGCAGGACTTTAGCGAGGGCTGGCTTGGCAGGCGTGACGTTAGCGAGCGCTGGCTCTAGTATAGAGACCGTGGCTTGGCGTGGTGGCCATCTTGGCGATAGGCTCTGGCGTGGAGGCTATCTAGGGTGCATGCTCTGGCGTGGCGGCCATCTTGGGTGGAGGCTCTGGGTTGGTGGCCATCTTGTGCAGTGGCTCTGGGTTGGCGGCCATCTTGTGAAATGATTCAGAGTTAGTGACCATTTTGTGAAGTGGCTCTAGATCAGAGGGTACCATGGGAAAATCACTGTCCTCCTCTGCGAATCCAACAGTAAACAGAGAGCCACATAACAGCAGAGCATAGTCCATCAGACCATCGCTCAAGCTGCCATTAAATTCCCATCCAGGTACTTGTGATTTCAGTGGTTCATTAAAATAACTTCTGTTTAACTTTTCATTTTAAAAGTCCCAAAGTCACTATTAACTGCTCACTCATAACACGGTCTCTTGTCGCCATCTAAAGGCTGAACAATGTAACGTTAACTAAAACCACCATCACGAATAAACGCACGTTACATTATTCAAAATATAGTTTATATACATTTTTATTTAAGTAATAATATTTAATAAACAACAACAACAAAAACAGGCATCAAAAAGTTGCTAGGCAATTCAGTCAAGAGTAAAGGCAGCATTCAGCATTGAATTTACATAAACATGCTACATGAACTATCTTCTTCTCTGGAACAAATAATAGATTAATTAGACCAAACACTGCCAATTAGATTACGA